>NC_066836.1:22625336-22812836 GCF_001640805.2 Lates calcarifer
GGGGGGTGGCTACCAAATTATTGTTGGCCTGAAGACAAAGATGTCTGAATATCTGTAATTTAAAGCCAGACAGAGTAAGCATCAATGTTGTTATGACTGCCTAGTACATGACAAGTTCCTATAATTAAATTATTTGTGACAGATAAATGGACAGACTGTACTTAAATAGCACTTTTCTAGTCCTATCAACCATTCAAAACTTATCGATAATTAACATTTCAATAACGATTTCTGTTGTAACACCAGCTGTAGGCCTTTATAGAGTTAATGTGAGGAAACAGTCATTGACCATGGAGTGAGAGTATGTTGTTGTTGAGTGAAGGCATAGATGAGAGATTATCACAAAATTTCACTGTTTAACCTGAAATACTTGTCATTTTTCTTTTTATAATTATACAGTGTTTTTTCTCAGTTAAATTGAGAGATTTTTTTTTAAAAGGGTTCATTATGGACCAACTCATTTTTAAATTGGGTTACTGGAAATCTAATTATTGGTGTGAACTGCTGACATGACAAAAAAGCAGTCATTATAGATGAATGTATGCACCTATACCTACACACCAACATGAAAGGAGGTCATGTTCTGTAGTGGTATAACTAACTTCAATATACAGCACACACACACACACACACACACACACACACAGACCCTGGGGAAAGAGGGCTGTAATTAATCAGTGGCAGATTTAACCTCCTCTGGGATCTAACTTGACACATGAAGGATGGGTGTTACACAACAGCAGCAACCAGAGCAAGTAGTCAAGGACAGTCAAGGGTCTGACTGGGGGGTGCAGATGATCTTCAGAAGAAAATAATATCCTAAATACATCTATAAATACTAATACTAAAATCCCTATTTTATATTTGCAATGTCAGTTGGTGCTTAATGTTAAAAATCAGGGACTCTTCGTGTAGTGAAAGTTTTCAAGCAAAAACTCATTACAAATTTTCATAGTTTTTTCCATCATTCTTAAAGGATATAACACTCACTATAACACTATACTAAAACAACATTATACATAACACTGTACTCATTGTGTTTGTTAGTGGGCTCTACCAACATCACTGAAGTCAACAGTAAATCCTAATGTATTTCGTTTCTGATTCTTATTTCCTTCTTCTTTCCTCCAGTGATGTTATCATGTTCCCACATTTCAGATGTTAACCTGGTCAGAACTAATGGCCATGACCTACAAAATAAAACACAAGTTGTAGCTGTAGCTTTCCTTTACACAGTGAATGAATATGAAAGCTTCCCTTACTATTGAATAGTATGGCTTGTACTGGAAGACTGCTTGGTCAGTTACACTTCAATTATTATTATATACCTTTTGAATGACAAAGAAATTGATTTTTTTTTAAATGTGTGATATTATAAAATATTATATTCTCTCCTACAATTATTGTGTTCCTTTGGTTTATTTCTTTTTTAATTAGACCTAACAGTAATTATTAAAGTTTCCTTTTATAGTTGTACTTTTAATTTGAAATTCAAATAAAAATATTTTATATATTCGCTGTTGTATTCATTTTGCTAAAGTACCTTAATGATAACTGACAACATATGTAACTATGGCTCAATCCTCCATCCTGAACCACATTTAGACCATTATGACATCCAGGATCGTTACACAATGATAGCACAAATTACACACACGCACACACGCACACACACACACAACTCCACTCACCTCATGAGCTACTATAGAGGAGATGCGGACAGCTCTCTTCACCCTGGTGTTTCTGTGTTCACTGCCCAAACCTGACACACCGTCCTGAGACACACTGCTGTCTGCAATACTCACTGAAGACATGGTCAAAAACTCAGCCTCCCCTCTGTCTGTCCAGACTTATTCTCTCTTCCTGTTTCAGATGCTGTTCTTCTCCATCACAGTTTCCCTCTCAAAGTTTGTGCCTCTCAGTTTTCTTTCTCCTCTTTTTTTTAACTGTCCTTCTACTTCCCTCCACGTTTATCTCTGACAGTTTGTCACTCTCTTGTCTGCAGCCTTATGGTGGTTACTGAAACCATCACCTCATTGCTGTCATTAGTTATTATCTGCAGGCCATCAACTTCCTGTGGAACAGGGTCACCTGACTTTCAGTTTAGATTTTTGGACATTAGTTTAGTTCAAGTTCTGGTCAAGTTCTGTTTTTGCCTTGTTTTATGATATTTGAGCGTATTATAAAAAGATCTTTTGCCTTTGTACAAGATATCACAGTCTGATCAGTTCTTGTAACAATGCTTGATTTCACTTCTTGGGGCAAAGTTCAGGCTGAGAAAAATTATTGTGTTCGTAGAGTTTGAACAAAGAAGACAGAAGAAGAGATCAGTAAGTCCACATTCGTCCGCAGTAGCTGGTTTATCAGGTATAAGTCTTCCAGCAGCAGCAGTTAAGACAGTTCTCTTTGCTTGATGCAGGATTTTTTTCAGTTATAGTAAAAATTCCTTTGTCATGTCTTTTTCTCTCTCGCTTTTTTTTTCTCTGGGGTCACTGACTCAGTTACCAAAAAAAAAAAATAATAATAATAATTCTTCTTTTGTCCCGTGTCTCGTTCCTTCGCTCTGTCAGGTTGGGCTGTAGCAGTGTTCCTCCTCAGCTCTCTCAGTCCCACACTCTGGTCCTCGCTGCCTCTTTTACCCCATCATTCCCTCTCTCTCCTCCCCCTTTGTCCCTCTCGTTATTTTCCTCTCCTCCTTGTTCCTCCCTCCCTTTTTCTCCATCATATACACTGATGCCTTTGCAGACAAACACTAGATGTGTTTCACACAGATTTTAGCTGGTAAACATGACTTTGGGTTTCACTGATCCAACAAGAAGATCAATTAAATCAGATTATTTAATCAGACAATCGTTTTTGTGATAGTGGTCATAGCTCATAATGATATGCTGCTTTGTGGAATGTGTTTGTGTTGAATACAGATGTTGGTTTGCTGTAAATCCTGAAGTCTGATAAACTGCATAGACTTCTAAAGAAACACTTTTACTTTGAAAGCTTTGCTGCAGAATGGTGACAACTCCAGAGCTACGCACCTAGGGCCAAAAATGCAAAGTAACTATATGCTCTACTTGTCATCTTGTGATCTATAGTGTCTGTTGTGGTCTCTCCCTTCTTTTTACATGTCAGTGATAGGTTTGACCAGAGGGGTGTAATCATGAGGTTCATCCACATTGTGCAGGAACTCAGACCAAAGGTAGGAGTCAGCTATGAGTACTTCAATAGAATGGACAACCTGACCAGCAGTAGAGGTAGAATCCTTTTACTGAATATTACATTACTGCAAGAAAATGATACACAATTCCTGGCCCATGCCCCCTCCCTCTGCCAGGTCTGGTTCAAATCAATTCAGTAGCTACTTTTTGTGTAATCCTGCTGACAAACAAATAAACAAATACCTACCTAGTTTATTGATTTTAATTATGATTGACAGTCCCAGACTTCTAAACTGCTGAAGGGCCTGTGAATAGATGCTGATACATTGGTGTATTTAACTCTAATGTTGAGAGCTTTGAGTACTGAGGCTGTGATTGATGTTACTAATGTAGTGAATAATTTACTGAGTGTGTTGTAGTATCGTTTTTATTTGTTTAGAATGTTTCTGTGTCATTCTTGCTGTTGTTACCTTCCCCTGCACATCTTCATCATCACCAACACGACCACAATGGAAATAAGCCTCTAGGCTTTATTGGGGTATCCTGACTTTTTCTTTTCACCAGGACAACAAATGGCAAAGCATGTGTGTTTTTTAAGAAATAAAACTGTAAGATAAAATAAAAGATCCAATTGGCTCCTATTTCAACCCTGCCTGAATACACATTACACATTAGCTGAGACAGAGATAGATACACACAATACAAAGCCACTGTCACATCTGCAAGGTCAAACTTGTGTTGCCTTTGTAGGACATTGTCCATCAAGAGAGACAAAATTAGAAACAGCAGGTACATGAGGGAAGAGGTTAGTTCATAGCTGTGGTGCTGACAGTACCTGACAGTTCACAGGCTGGAAGCACTGACTCCTGTCATGCCTCTGGTTTTCTATAGCTGTGAAGGTGTCATTCCAAAAACTCATCTGAGAGTTTAACCCATAAATGCTAAATAATGTCTCACAGTTTACCATCGTTTTTTTGGTCAGTGCTGGAGCTAGAGATGTGTCGGACTCACGCCTCCTCTCTACATTACACTGATTCTGTGTGAAAGCTGTTTGGTTAGTGTTCTAACATACAGTTAATACAGTGTCATCTAAGGGTCAAAAGAGCTGATCAGACTCAAGACTTGACTTGGATTTGACTGATGTGAGTCTTGAGTTACCTGAGACTTGAACTCCTAAGAACTTTCTTTGAGTCTCATGTTTTGATGTCTGACTCCCTCAGTATGTAATTACTGCTGCTGGGTTTAACCATCCAGCAGAGGAAAGGTTCTGTAGCATTGTGGAAACAACACACCTGCCTTTTTGATGTGTCCTTGCCAGTATCTCACAGGCCGTCTCATTACATTCTTCTTCCCAGAAGTCAGTCCCTGGCACACTCTTCTGATGACATTATACAAGTCATGATAGATGGGAAGCTATGATTCATCTAGTGCCAATGTGAAGTCTCTCATATTTCTCAGCTATAGCAAGAATTTCTGACTCTACAGTCCTCTATAGTGATCATCTTATCAGACAGAAAATACAGTGCAGTCCTTTAATGAAGGGACTGGTCTCATAACCTTAGACTCGCACTTGTCCTGGAAGAATTATGAATGGCTCTTCAAAGAACAAATTAACTGTATTGTTGTTATGTGCAAATACTACATTGCCCTTCATTTTGCTCTGCTCATAGAAACAAGGTCACAATGGTTATTATTTAGTTTTACATGTGAGTGACAGTGATGGTAAACTGAAGTGACTCTGCTGGTGTAAATGAACAAGTATTTTTGGATAAGGTCTACTGCAGTGCCTCAAGCCTCCATATGTGCCCTCCTAATTATAGCTAACAATAGCTTATCCAATCAACACACACACACATACGCACAGGTACAGTGTTAAGGGCAGTCACCTGCAATGTTTGCACAACAACATCATTATCTCTGACCTTGTCCCGCCTCTCTCTGATAGAGAGAGAGAAATGAAAATCACAGAGGATCAGACTGCAGTCAAACAGTTCTTTACTCATGCCTCACAGATTAAACTGGTTGCTAGACATTTCTCATCTCAGGCTTTATCCCAGATGACATTCTAATTATGTGATCAACAAGAGAAAACAACAAATATGAAGGGAAGCAGACTGTATAAAAACTACCTGGATTGGTTCCTCTGTTGAGGTCACGTGGTACTAACTGATCAGCTCGGATTTATAGTGAAGAAAGGCTAATGTAAAATCTTACTTTTACTGCTTTTTTTATTTCACCATATTTCAAGGACAGAAGTTAAATTACAAGGCAAAGTCTATCAGTGATCATCACATAAATGTGATAAATACCCAGACTGTGTAAGCACCACTGTAATAGTACTACAGTATTCAGTATTCAGTTGTCCTTACACAGCATCACAGGATATCAGTGATCAAAATGCTCCTGGCCATGGCAAATTAAACATGGTCATCAGTGGATGACCCCTCATTAATCATATAGACCAGTATCGCCCACAGAACCCCATGATGCCCTCTAACTGCAATAGCTGAGAGTTTGGGGGACAGACCTGTAAACCAGTCTTGGAGCTGGAACATAAATGAAGTGTCTGCTCTATTGCACACAGTGCTTAACAAATTTATTAAACCACCACCTAATGTAAGGCTTATGCCATAGCTGCCCTAAATTAACAGCACTGGTAATTACCAAAATCACTTTTTATGTTTCTGTAATTGTTAATACAACAGTAGGTAGAAGCTCTTTAACCAAAATTCTATCTTTAATGCTAAAATGCTTAATTTCTGATTTCTCAGAGAAGTCAACTGAGCCGGCTCAGTTTTGGGTATATAACGTCGAGAGCTCGCTGAAAATGACAGAGTCTGCATTAAAGCACTTCATCAGCCACCAAACCCACTCACTCTAACCTGCCTCACCCATGGCTAACTGAATCTATCCAAGAGTTGTGCACTGATCTCAGAGCTGCTGAGCTGCTGAGAACATGGTGTAAAACCAGTGACCTCAGCTGATCTCAAGAGCTGTCAGTCACTCCTAGCTTCCTTTTCATCCAGCATCCAGAGCTGCCAAACTGCTTATTACACTGATAAGATCAGCAATACCAGTCCTCCACCACCTCTCTGACCACTCACAGACAACTGTACTCTAATTCCTGCAGTGGATGCCTTATCACCTCCCATGTCCTCAAACTTCCTTGCCTGTCAAAGCCTCTGTGTCAGTGAGCCAAGTTACTCTGTAACTGATTCCAGACAGATGGGATAATACCTGAAGACTGTCTTTCTAGGATTAGAATTGCAGGAATAGTTAGGACTGTCAGCCAGTCCTGATTGGGATACCATTTAAAGTCCAGATTTTACTATAGTAATAGCCAAAAGATTGTCTGAAGAATTACTTAACCACTTCACCAATGCATGTAAAGGCTGCACAAGCTCATCTGGTGGAACTAATGTCTACCTATCAGGAATTAAAGAAGCCAAGTCCTCCTATCTCTCTAACATCATTACAACAAAGCCCCAGAATTCTTTTCAAAACCAATGACTTTGTATGAACCCTGCTCCTAGTCGACCAACTGAAGCCACGCCCATCATCTGTGACCAATTCTTGTCTTAAATGATACAAAACTCCAGATTAGTTTACCTTGCTCAATAACTTCAGGCCCCTTTCACTATGAGTCTTTGCTATTCTTTTAACAATTGTAAATAGCTTGGTTCCGTCCTGTGTTAGTCACATTGTAGGGCACCCTTTTCTTAAGAAGTAGAGCCTTGACTTGCCACTTTTAAAAATGTTACACCCATTTCTAAACTACCATTAGACACTACCATTATTCTAGACTGGTTTAAATCCTATTTATCAAATAGAACAATTCTCTGTAGTCATGGGAAATGCCTCCTCTTCTCTTGTGGTGTTAGACTTCATCCTCAGTCCCTTGTTGTTCTGTATATACATTCTACCACTAAGACATGGTAAACAAACACAGAATCCAGTAACACTGTTATGCAGATGACATTCAAATTTATATTCCATTAACAACCAGAGAGAGGGATTTTACTCATCTTGTATATTGTCTGTCAGAAGTTGCTGTAATAATTCTCTTCAGCCGCCCAGAGTTCATCCCTGTTTTACACAAACATCTTTGATCCTTGTATACAAATGTCAAACCTGCAGCCAGCACCTGGCTGTGATGTATGACAGGGACTTTTCATTTGAAAAACAAATCACAAAAGTTGTTCAATGTTTTTATCAGTTAAGGAGCATCTGAAACATCAGGTCTTTTCTCTCTTGGTCCACCTTTTTTACTGATCACCTTTAATGGGGGTCATGGTTCAGACCCCAGCTACACTGTTGAATTGTTGAGCCTCAGATCCTGCCTGTCTGTTCCCTCCTACCCTTATTTGCCTTAGTCCTGAAATGTTTTAATCCTGATTCAAATACAGAAAGCACTTTGTAAGTGTGGTATAAATAAAGTTTATTATTATTATTATTAACCTGTTTCCAGATGTTCTGATTGTAGCGCAGATGATTACATTTATGTTGCAAAGAAAGTATCATTTGCACTTTAAGCTGCTGCCAATATAACTGCAACCTAGATAACCTGATGGATGGATGGATGGATGGATGGATGAACAGCTGGTCTACTTAGTTTAGAAAAGAAAGATTGGAGTACTAAGTCATCTCTACTAACCTGGGTAACTTTCTCAGTGACATGGTGTGTTCTGTTGATCAGTTTGCAAGGAGGTCTGATTTCACCAGGCGGTAATGACATGAAGGCATCTGTCTTTGTGTCCACTGGGCTCTGGGTCATCTGCTGCATGTGCACACACACACACACACACACACACATACACACATATATACACACACATCAAAAGCAAAGAAAGAAATAAAAATGCAATAAAATATACAGTGAATTATATGCATGTGGGTAGTCATTCAGTCCAGTTAAAAACTTCAAGCATTATCACAAACCACAAGGAGATGACAAAGGTCAGAGCCTGTGAGGATAGAGTAAACTATATTATTGGCTGTACCACAGTGGTGGGGCCAGCCCTATAAACACCACTGTGTCTGACTGAGTGAGTGCCACAATTACATCACTGGTCAGACAGCTGATGGACTTTCATCAGTCGTCACTCTGTCAAAATTATTTGGCACAAACTACTTTTATTTTGTAATCAGGGAGTGCGACTTGTTTGAATTGGCCCACTGTGCTCTGCTCTGGGTTCTGCCTGCCTGCTGAAAGCCTGCATGGCAGTGTAAACTGCTGGTGTTATGGTGAGTTAACAACAGTTGACAATGTTGTCAGCAGCCCAGCACACGCCCATACAGGCCAGCCATCTACTAGGTTTTTATTTAGTCTTGTTTTACAGTATTGTTTTATAAGGAAAAAAGTGATCATGAACTTTTAGATGTTAAAGAGGATAACCCAATAAACTATCAACAGGCTGCTCTTACTGTTTGAGCAAAAAACTGAACCATATTGTAGCTGTCAAGCAGCCCCACATTTTAGACAAGTTTAGGCAGATTTTGGTCACTGATGTAATATATAACTGTGTAGTGGTTAAAAGTGTGCATAGAAAAGATCACTATGAGAAAAAGTAATTCAGATATTTATGAGGCTATAATTTGCTGCATCAGTAGTTCAGCAAATTCTAACATTTTCTTTTCGTTTTCCTTTCATGGTATTTTTTAAAGTTCACTCACATGTTAGACCTTATAAAGCTGTATTTATTACCTGGCTGTTGGTTCGGCAACGTAAATCACTGTCTGATGTCCCAGCTGGCACACTGGCCTTTCTGATGGTTACCATACCAGCTAAAAGAGAGAAAAGAACTTTTGTTGTATTTATAATGGAATTAGATTTGAGAGACTGAGTGTGATGTTTTGCGTGTGAAATCCTCTGCAGGCTGCAGGGTTGATTCCTTTGCTCACTGTCATCAAAAACAAATACTGTTTACCTCTAAAAAATTGTTTTGGGCAGGTTGAGATGATGTGCTACTTATTTCAGTAAACAAAGTTAGGCTACATTCTATTAATTACACCCTCCTCTCATACAGGTATTATGATTCATTTTGACAGGGCGGGGAGACCAGCAAAGCTTGTATCTGTACATTGGAGTGAAAACTATTAATGTTTAATGTAACATAATATGATGATATGATATGATAATATTCAATTCTAATGGATGTAATGTATTTTTATCTTACTAATATTTTTTCTTATTATGTATATATGTATTTTTTTTTTTTTTATGATTATTATATTTTTATTTTTCTTTTTATATGTGTGAAGTATTTTCAGCTTCAATATTCTCTTTTACTATTAGTGAAAACGTTTAGATGCTACAGTCTGTTGCAGGTTCCCTTTGTGTGGGTCATGAACACAATATGCTGCATAGAGGGGGGGCATTGAACTGGATTAAATGCTCACCAGTACAGCTGTGTCTCAACTGCAGCCTCTTTTCCCAGTAACTCTGCCCACTCTTGATATCATCCACTGAGGAGGAATGTTTCAAATTCCAACAGCTGCCATCAAAACTACTAGAAGGAGGGTTGATGTGGAAAGGACGATCCTCTTCCCCTTGGCCTCTCCTTCTCTCTGCTCTCCTAGACAGAATAAATAATATGAGTGTGAAACCTCAGAAACTATTCACACTCAAAGGATGTCCAACCCACAAAACAGTACCAGTTTACTGCTGTTATTGATCCCTGTCATTTTTATTTATAACCTTTTTGTAGCCATACTCACCCAACACAAACACATTAATATCTAAAGGAAATAACAAATATACAATACACAATAAGGAAGCAAAAATGAAAAGTAATGAAAATGCCTTATTGTTTAATTATTGGTCATAATGGCAATAATTTAATTATTTGCCATTTCAATCAAATGTATTTGATCTAAATTTCTGAATAGAATAATGTATCATTAAAAACAAAACAATAAAATCTAATTCTTTCTTGGCACACACAATGAACATTTTTAAAGATCCAATCCAGACATGCTCTGCAATGAATAATAATTTGTGTTCATAATTTGAGTTCAGCTCAGTGAATATGCATCACTGTTACATTTACATTTATTCATTTGTCAGATGTTTTTAAGTTATGGTGAGGGATGACACTGCAGCTGCAGACCTGAACTAAGAACTAAATGTGTTCAATCAGACAAAGAACAGGAGATAAAGTAAAGAAACTGACAGTCAGTGTTAGTTCAGCATGTTAGAGTGTTAGAGGTGTTAAGAGAGGAGGGGCTCTCAGAGGAGATGAGTCTTCAGGGATTCTTGAGGACAGAGAGGGACACTCCTGCTCTGATAGAATTTGGGAGCTGGTCCCACCATCAGGGAGCCACAAACCAGAACAGTCTGGACTGAGAATGCTTTATGTGCGGGGATGGTGATGCCAGACAACAATCCTTGGAGGAACACAGTGGCTGAGAAGGAGCATAAGCCCATGACTGAGTTCAAGTAGGTGGAGCAGACCCAGAAGTCTTCTTGGAGGCAGCATTAGTCAGTTGGATTTAATTCTGGTGGTGATGGGTAGCCATTGGAGTTAGAGGTTAGGGTTAGACATTATACTGATTTATAAACCACTTATTTAGTGTTATATACAGCTAATAAAAGCTTCAATGGGGGTTCGCAGTTTCATATCTTAAACACTGATACAATCCCAGAAACATGTTTATTAAAAAAAAAAAAAAAAGATTTAATTACCTTGGAGCGTGTGAGGAGGCAAGAGGCAGGGTCACTGTTGGGGGTGCTGAGGTTGGAGTTGTGGGCAGACCTGTGTGACCCCCCACCTCTCTTCTCCCAGTCCTTTCCCTGGTTTCCACCAGGCCTTCCTTCTCACCTCCTCTAATTCCGCCTTCTTTCTCCTCCTCCTCTTCTTTGTCCCACAGCAGCAGTCCAGCTCCTGCCTCCTCCAGCTGGTGTCTCTCAGGGAGGGACAGCAGCTTGTCCAGGGCCACAGACTCATGTCCGAGGGGAGGGAGGTCGGCACAGGGAGAGCCCAGCTCTGTGTCCTGTGACAGGACACTTGAACTGGGGCTGAGGGAGCGGAGTAGAGGGCGTAGACGCTGCCGCCAAGCTGGGTGGAGCACGAGAGGAAGACAGTGATGGTTCAGTTACTCTTAAATCTAATTAGCAGAGAGAGGGTGGAACACAGTTCTACTCTATCTTGTTGCTCTAACTGAGCAGGAACTGCCTCAGCTCCTGACACCTGTAGTCAGAATGTGTAGACCTGTGACACCAAAGACCAGGTTTTCATAAAAGCACTTTAGTTAGAATTAGAGAAAGATTGTGGTTTTAGTTTAATATTAATAAACATGCTGTTTTTTCACTGTGGACTTTTTAAACCAGACAATTTTTGTGTGCTTGAATAAGAGTTCTGAAAGAAAAAAGGGAATCCTGTGTTGCACTGACGAGAGAATGAGTCACTTTTTTTTTATTATTATTATTATTGCAGATCATAGTGAACAGGACAGCTCATAACCTGTATGGGGGAATTCAGGTAGGTGGGTGGGTGCTATGCTAGTGGTTACTGTAGACAGGCCCTGTGTTAAAATCAAGATCAACATTTTTCCTTAATTCATTTAACACTGGTATTATGACAAGATATAGGAATATGAAAACATTTCCTGTATCTTAATTTCATTTACTAACCAACACACAGTAAACCTGGGGAGGGGCAGAACTCCAGTGAAGGATTTCTGGTCGGTTATTGGGGCTCTGAGCAAAATATTAACAAAAGGTTTATTTTCTGTCTCTTTAGAACTTCTAACTGTTGTAAAGGATGACTCTACATCATCAGTTGTTAGCAAATAGGACCAATCAGTTCAACTAATGGCAGAAATATAATTATGCTATTCATTCTTAGAAATGCATAATACTTTTCAGTTGAAATACAATCCCCACTGAGCAGTGTGTCCCGGTGATCCTGGGAACTGGTTGGGTTTTCCAAACCAAAATGGTCTGAACATATTACCTGAATTTTTAACCCAAGGGCTAAGATAACAGCTCAGTCACTATTTTTGAATGTCACAAAGTAAGAATAAATGTTTGGCTATTAAATGAAAACTCATGCCACAAACATGAATAAGTTGGTGTGAGTGTGTAAGAATCAATGTGTGTATGCTGAATGCCTGGGCATGTATGTCATCATTCACCAATGAATTATTAATAAATGAACTGTTGACAGTGTGAATCAAACATACCTATGGTCACCCAGGGGATACGCAGCACTCTGTTGAGCTCTCTGGCTGGAGAACTGTTGGCTGGTCTGGGGTCAGTGGGAAGCTCAAAGTTGAGAATGAACATGATGACCAGGCCATCTTCATTCTTCACTGGAACCACATCTATTTCACAGTTGAAACACACTCCTGCAATAACAAAGAGGTATGGAAAAGAGAAGAAGATGGGAGGAGAGTGCAGTCTCGTTTGACATGTCATGTGACAGCTTCTGTTTGGGACAGGAATAAATATCAGAAGATTCATGCAGTTCTGAATATTTCCTCTAGATGGTGACACCAGACAGAAAATGATTCATGTATCATGTCACCTGAGTGAATTCAGTTATTGACATTTCCACCATTTTAAAACAATCCATATGTCAGTGAGCTGAAGTCTTAAAAACTCTAAGTCAACCTGTCACCTTCCTTCTACATTATTTAAATCTCATTTGGTCATTTGGTCAAATCAGTGAAGGGATTTACACATTACATATTTTCCAGACAAAAACCCTGATGTACGTTGTGTATATTGACTTATATTCATGATATTATAACAGTAGAAAAGAGACTGCATACTGCTGGTAACACAGGTGTTTCACTGCAGTGGTGCATTTCCCAAAACAGGTGGCAGTAAAGGAGGAGATAGCAAGGCCAACCTAATCATTTTTTTAAGGTATTTGAGAGAAAATCAGTACAGTCATTAATTTCACTTTATAGTGGCCCTCTGCACTGTTAGATCCAATCAGACTTTGTAAGGCTGACTCTGACCTCTGGGCCTTTCCACATTTTCACTTTCTTACATTTTCAAGAGGTAGGTTCTTAACCTCAGAGATGGATGTCCTAATATTCACACTTAAAACTGAAACTATGTGAGCACCTCAATACCACCAGAGGTAAGTGAAAAAATGCGTAGTGTTTAGTTGTTATTGATTCAGTTCATTTCATTGCAGATCTGTGCTTGACAGAAGAGTAGAATTACTGCCTCCATCAAATAGTCCAGTTGCAGTTAATTAGTGTGTGAATTCTCATGTTATAGCCATAAACATGTTTTGTGGGGTCACAGTGACCTTTGACCTTTGGCCACCAAATTCTGATCAGCCTCATCATTGAGTCCGAGTGAATGTTTGTACCAAATTTGAAGAAATTCCCTTAAGGCCTTACTGAGAATGGGACGGACACTTCATACTGGAAGCATTTTCATCTCGACACTCTCAGCCATGGTGGTTGTAGCTTTCCTGATTCGTCTTTGTCGCTCCACCTGCCCCATCATCTCCAATCCTTAATGTAGATTTACAGCTGAATATTTAATGTAATATAGCACACTAAATTGATTTGATTTGTGGAGAATTGACTTGATTTGTAATTCAGTCCAAAACAATACACTAAAGCTTATGCATACAGGCTGTTCTCTGCCCTCTACTGAAACAGGATTTCATGGATGGATAAGACAGAATGCAGCACAGCAGGCTTTGTGTGTGTGTGTGTGTGTGGTGTGTGTGTGTGTGTGTGTGTGTGAAGGACAGACAGGAGAGGGGAGATAGTTTTAAGTCAACAGTCTGGGTGGATTAACGTAGCTACATGCTAATTTATTCTACCTTAATAATGATATCACAATGACGTGACTAGAAGAGTATCTACTGCAGAGCAGACACACACACACACACACAATTACAAAATAGCAAGGCCAGTTTCCACTGTGATAATCCTCAAACTGTGAACTGATATTGAGACTAAGTCGTGAGCTGTTCTGACCTTTTTGGATACTGAAGAGACTTTGACGGCATTTTGGATTAATGGCTGATTATGGAGAAGAACTCAATGATCAGGCTGCTTTCTCATGTCACTGTCTGGATTTAATGCAGGTGGGGGAGCAGAGGGTGGAGGTATGGGTTAGTGATCAGATCCAACATAGACGCACAAAGAAGCTCACTGATTGGATGATACCTTTGATTGGAAAGTTTAACTTAGTCTGGAGCTGTTTGACTCTCTTCACTGAGCCTAACATTATCCAGGTACAACCTGGATAATTGGTATCATGATGTTGGTTATGACCTGGCTCTGAGTGTGATAATGTCAAAGAGACAGAGTTCCTAATTAAAAGCAATATCAGAAGTGTGAATTAAGTATTTAATATGATACAAGATGAAACACTGATACCCAAGGGAGAAATAAGCCTATTGCAGTGAAATATATATGGTGTAATAAACAGCCATCAGCACAATGAATTTAAATTGTGTTCTATTTTTCAATTGCTCAAGTTTTAATGAGTTTTTATGTTTTGAATTTCTTTACTTTATTTTAAACTGTCTGTTGTGACTCCTACAAGGAGTGTGAACCTAAATCAAATCCAAGAGAAAGTGACGTACTAGTCATCAACCTAAACAACAGATTTAAATACTCATATCAGTGTTTTCATCATTTGTCACTTCCTGGAAAACCTGTTCCACTATGGTCAAGGCTCAGGAAGACAAGATGCAGAAGTCACAAGTCCTCCAAATCAAATTACAAATATGTTGTTGGCCAATGAACTCCAGAACCACACAATACCACTATCGACATGGCGTCATTGTCGTTTCAAAAATAAAGCCTACCATACCACACCACTGTGGTTTAGGTTTAGGTTTAGCATTTCAAAGATGACATTTCAACATGTAGGAGGTGCTACTGGATCTCCTGGATATATTTCTCAGTATAAAATATAAATTAAAGGTGATTTTTAAAATATGTTTTAGAATTATTGCACAGGTTTACAGTGAAATGCTACTGCAGCAACAGCGATAGTGGTGGCTTATTCATTCAGAATGTGTGTATGTGTGTGTGTGTGTGTTGAGGTCATAGTGAAGGTCGCTGCCAGTCTTTAGGTACAATGAGAGAAATAGGATCATAGCTTTCATTAAAGCATAAGCACCATATCATCCAAAAGAAATTATGAACTAACGGATTAGAGATTAATGGAAAGAGCCAAAGGATTATTTACACCCCCCCCCCAGCACACACACACACACACACACACATACACACACACACATTCTGAATGAGTAAGCTTCCTCCATCCTGACATTCTAGCACTACCACCAGTACCAGAGTGCATTTATCTGTTCTGTAACTTTTTATCACTGGGCATGTTGTGTGTGAATAGAGTCAGGCTGGATCAGGGACTTTCTTGATCCTAAGTGGGAGACCCATATCTTTATTCAGCTTTGTTACTAGCTAACTAAATGGATGTAACTAAATGGAGAGCTAGCAGGGAGACATCATTACATGATTACTGTTGCTGCCTGAAATCTCACATATTTCTAATAAATCCTTTTAAATAGTTTATTGTTTCTCTGTAAGTTATAGTTTAACATTCCACATGTGAATGTACACTGTGGGTCCCATTTATCTTTATCCTATCTGATAATGACAACAAAAACATTGTAGGTCTTCTAGATTAAATGGTCAAGCATAGGTATGGACATTTAAGCAAAAATGAAAAGTTTCTAATCCTAAATACGACTGTCCCAGATTTCATCATGTGCTGTCCCAGGTTAGAAAACATAGAAATTATGTTTTTACTTTGTCATTATAGGTTACTGAGAGTAGACTGATGGGCAGAAATTGGTGATTTTATCATTTTACTATAAAATCATTACAATAAAGTGCGTAAAAAGTGAAGGAGTTTTAATACTCTCTTAAGCCATTGTACTGTTTTCAGCATCTTTTAGACGGTAAGTTCTTGAAAAATGTTTGGGTGCTGACGAATTGCCTTGAATTGTATTTGCATATTCCAACATGAAGATGTAGCTATTACAGCTGCAGTTTATTTTATAGTTGATGTAAATTTGCTACAGTGTTTATCAGAGCAGCCTCAGGAGATGAAGTGTTGGGTAAATTTGTAGAATGCTTTAAATCCATTTTGAACTCAGGATGGCTGGAAGCATGAAACACTTAGCATTCATGGTTAAAATTACTGACTGTTAATTGAGGTTCTCAGCTGGCACATCAGGAGTGTGGTCATGGTGGGTTAGGTTTAAGGTAAGTAACACTAGTCAGCCAGCAGCTGCTTGGTCTGACTAAAATTGACTGGTGTCCTACCTCTACCCCACCTCTTAATAGACTACCTTAAAACCTCAATGTCACGGCTGTAGAAATCATTAGCAATATACAGAAACACAGTATAACAGAACTTTGCATCACAGACAGACATGTCATGTAGCCAGAGTAAATGTCATTACTAAAGCAATGCTATGAAAACCCAGGTACCACAATTCAATAGGTCCTCCAAACACTGCAGCCACAACTGCTCTACACACATCAGCTCCAGCAGAAGCATCAATATTAACTAATAAAATGACAAAGACATAGACAATAAAATATAGGTCAAATGCATTTTACTCATTGAAACTGCTGATTATTTGTAGACAAAAAAAAAAAAAAAAAAAAAAAACTGAATGGACATTCTCAGCCCTAAAATTAAATTGTATAAAATTAAAACTTATCCAAGAAGTACAACTGGGCAGACTCAACTTTCAGCATTAGCCTCCACATCGATAGAAAAGGACTTATTGTTGAAACTGAGACGCACAGATAACCTCTACAACAGAGTCAATGAATTCTTCAGCAAGCTAGTTATCACAGGCTGTATATAAAAAAGGTTGCTATACATGCAGTTTGCTAGCTCTTACCAGTACGCTCTCTGACCATTCAGTCAAATCACATGGAAATGCGAATGTTAGCAAAGGCCTGGTAGATGCCCCTGATCTCGCCAATTCTCACCAGTTAAAGGATCCACAAGGCAACAGTTTCATTGCCATTTATATAATACTGTCTGTTTATAACATAAACAGACAGTATTAGAAGCAAGAGGAACAAGAGGAAAGCTATGAGATAGAATAGGCTATTGGGAACAATTTAATACAGTAGAGTAAGAATGGAAAAAACATATAAAAATAGAATTCAGTGATTGTGATGGCATTTGGGCCAGCAGAGAAGGCCTTGCTGGCCCTGACAGTCTACCACTGGATGAAGTGGACAGCAGCGCTCTGTGGGGGCCAGACCATCTGTCACAGGACTCCTTCCTTTTCTTATTGCTACATTTCTTTATGACTATGGTTATATGTGGAGAAACCTCTGCCTTACAGTGTTAATCATGTTTGTTCTGTATCTTGGTTCATGGTTTTAACTAAGGCCCAATTTGGGGAATCACACGTAAGTGCTTCCCTGATGTGTGATTGTTCCATCTCATCCTCTGTCCTCGTGGGAACGTTCTGTGCCTGGTGCAGAAGAGATCTGATGACCCCCTGCTTGTTCCAGTGTGTGGTGAGAATCAGAGAGTAAATGAGGTTTCTGTTTACCTCGATGCTGAGGCTTCTGTCATCTTCAATGTGCACTGCACAGTCCAAGAAGGCTGTGATCAGGTGAGTGAACCTGATGTTTCTATCCACTGCACTGATATGTTCTGTGAAGGCTTTCAACTTCCTGTGTTTGGATTTTGACACAGGTGTTGTCCACATATCTAAACTAGTGGCTGGGAGTAGTTCCTGTGAAGGAGGTCAGGGCCCTGCTTTCTACTTCCTCCATGTAGAAATTAGCCACTATAGGAGACAGTGGTGAGCCTGTAGCACAACCATAGCTTCTGTTTGTAGAAACCCGCATTATACTGGAAATAGGTGGTGGTCAAGCAGAGGTCCAGTGGAGTACATGTAGGACTGTGGTGAGTTGGTTCTGTTGAACAGAGTGCTGTCCTGTAGCACATATACTTTTCTGCATCAGGGGTAGGAATACATGTGAAGAGTGAAGTGACATCGTTGGATACCATGGTTTCATCCAGTTTTATTTTCCTAACCTTGTTGGCGAAATCCTGGGAATTTTTGGTATGATGTGGAGGGTTTCCAACTAGAGGAGCTAGGATGGTGGCCATGTGTGTCTGTTGTCTATGTTGTGTACTTTTTTTTTTGTTTACTTTCTTTTTTTTTCTATTTTTTGTCTTACTGTCTTTCATTATCTTTTTGACACGTGGTGACACTTATGCTTATGATCTCAGGTTGATCATTTTTTTTGTTGCCATGGTTTTTTTTTTTTTTCATTATTGTCTCACACCAATCACACACTAGAGGAGGATGACATTTTGTTTGTAAATGTTGAATGGTAAATGGACTGCTCTCAAAGCGCTTTACACTACAGGTTAGATTCATCCATTCACACACACTCTCATACAGCACTTGTTCTTATATGAAGCGCTCAAACACATTCACACACCCATGATACATCAGGGGCAGTTTGAGGTTTAGTATCTTGCTCAAGGATACTCTGGCATGCGGACTGGTGGAACCAGGGATTGAACCACTCATCTTGTGATTGGTGGGTAACCTACTCTACCTCCTGAGCCACAGCTGCCCATAAAGAATTGAAAATGACAGTAACAGTATTCCTTTTCATTAGAACCTTTTCTTGAGTAGGCAACAGTCTATTAAACAATAAAGCAAAGGAGCAAAGCAAGAACGTGTGAAATAAAGAAGACATTATCTCTTCTGTTGCATTACTTTTGATCCTTAAAAACTGTCCATTGTGACTCAGACAATGTTATAAGAGTGCTATGCTAAAGTGGTAAACCATTTTAGGAAAAAAAATTGTTTTTTCCTGTTAGATCTTGTTTATAGTTTATAGGTTTGGTCAGCACCACTCAGTAAGATCTTTGATGAGATCTGGAGTCACTGCCACATAGAAGAGAATCCAATCACATGAGATGTAGATAAATCCCTCTCAACCACATCATGTAAGCTACTTTTTAGGATATGAAAAGAAAAAAACAGTTATTGCGATCCTAGAACACAGCTACAGTAAGCACAGTGGGTGTATAAACAGTGAATCTTTGTTCAGAAGCTGTCTGACTGCTACTATTCCTATTCCTCCTTCTACACATGACAAACCTCATAAATGAAGTTGGTGAGTAAACTCTTAGGATGACGCATGATGCAAAGGATGAAAATCAGAGTTAACAGGATCATACCATCTTTAGTGTAGAGAGAGATCTCCACCTTTCTCTCCTCTGCTCCCAGCAGAGCTTTAGCCATCTGGGCGACTGCCGGTCTCCTGGTGTGAGGTCCATACAAGAAGCTGCAGGTGCAGGGCTTCTGCATCACCTCAGCCCGGGTATAACCACACATCCCACAGAAGGCATCATTACAGAAAATAATGGCACAGTTCTCCACCTGTGCATTGGCGATGAGAAACTTTCGATCTGTAGAGGAAGTAGAAAGGGAGGAAAGAAGAGATAGAGAAGACACACAAACTTAAGTAAACTTCCAGAGATGAGCAATTTAGAGTCATCAATTAACCTAGGAGGAGATAGGGATGGACTGTCCATGATGGAGAGCTGTTTGGTCCAGTGACCTGCTCCCCACTGACTCAAACGTGTCCAGGTTCTAACCAACGATAGTCCAGGCCTTCTGAGTGTACTGATCCTGCTGGCATCTCCCCCAGCAGACTACAGCACAGTAGATGGCACTCGCTCCCACAGACTTGAAAGATCTGAGCAGTCTGCTCATCCTCTTGTACACAGCATCAGTGTTGGTCCTCCTGTCCAGTCTGCTATTTAAATAGACACCCAAGTGCTTGTAGGCCCACGGCAAAAACTGTCTTCCTGACACTGTGGTCACTGGTTTAACAGTCCCTCACATGCTGCACTTTGTTGCACATGTAGACATGGTGCTGGAGCAGACGTCCATTCATGGACATTCATGATGAGCTGACGTCAGAAGAAAACGAAGCCTTCAGAGCAGCTTAAAACCTGGCTGTTTATCTTCAGGGAACATTTTTATTTAATCACCTCAAGTTTTTGAAGTTTGACAATGTTTAACGTGCACATTATGACAGCAGATAAATAAGAGAAAATCACAAAGGCATGAAATGCCCCCTTCAGTGTTATTTGACTCTGTGTGCTTCAGCAAGTTCATTTAGCACTTCATGACTTGACAAACCAGAGGGGAAAAAATAAAACAATGAAATGACCTATTCTGTCCCAAAAGCACACAATAAAAGTGAATAGATACATCAGGATATCAGGATAAATATATTGATGTATACCTCCTAAAGTCAGATATATAAACAGAAATTATTAATTAGTTTATCTAATGTTAGATTTGTGTGTATTTTGAAGTAAAAAAGAAAGAAAGAACGAACTGTTGGGAAAACCAAAACCAAATAAAAACTGGTGGTTGTTTCATTTCTCCTTCTGTCATTCCAGTGGTGAAATCAAACAGTTACATACATGGAGCTTTGTTACTTACTTTGTCCCTCGAACTTGCGAATGATGGTGTCCAGGAAGGTGTTCTGTGGTGCCACATGACCCCGTCTCACCGGCATGGTTCCGACCCGGTTACAAAGCCTACTTCAACTCCGATTGGCTGAAATCAAACACGCTGCTCCATCACACACGTTTATATTGGGTCAGATATTAAAGCTGTAAAAACTGAGTTTGGATCGTTTGGCTTTGGCTTTCCTGAGCCTCTGGTCTCACTTCACCACATCCTCTCCTCCCCTGTCTCTCTCTCCCTCTCACTCCTTGTCTTATGTTCTCTCCATCCTGTCAGCACAGACCCGCCCATACTCTGTACTGTCTCACCACTGCTATCTATCTCATTATTACATGCAGCCATCACAGCTCTGACTGCTGCTGTAGCTCCTTCTGATACTGCCACTAACGTAGTTCAATCTCACAATGCTCTCACAATGAGTTCTTTATATATGTTATAGCTCTCTACATCAGGCTTTACCAGGCATTAAAGAAGAAAAGTTTTTTAAACTAACTACTATCATAAATAGGCCATCATAAAAACAAGGGATCAACTGCAGTCTGGTTGAAAATTCAATAAAAGCCAGAGGAGGAATGAATGTCTTTTAGTCAGAAGCAAGAGTTTGAGTTCATGTGGATTCATATTAGTAATAAGCTTTTTATCAGACAAGCTATATCATCAGTTCTTACATGTAGAGCATCAAATATGCAGCTTTGAGAATCAGCCCATCAAACACATGTATTCACAACACATTCCACAGAATTTTTACACGGAAGAAAAATCTTCATAGTTTCATATAAGCTACACATGCAGTATGCTTTATGTCCAGGTATGGTTTTATTACATAGATGTATGTGGTTGGTATCTCTAAGCTTGTGTATCTTTGCAGTCTGACATCCCCACCACAATCATTCATAGGTCAACAGATGCAGCAAGTCTCCATCCTGTGTTTGACTTTTCCCACATGCCATGCATAAATAACTTCAGTCACTGACAGAGATTGATGTGTTTGTCATTTAGAAAGAGTGCTCTCATGACTTGTCTCTGATGTCAGAAGTTTGCAGCTTTTTACAACAGGATGAAAACAGTGTACAGTACAGAGTACTGCAGAAGTCACAGTTGTCACATCAACACCAGGAGGAGAAACAACTTAAGATGTAGTAGTTAACAGTATGTTTAGTGTGTTAACAGTGTGGTGTTCATACTGCTCTGTAATAATATGTAACAAGCTGCTGTATTCCTAATGGAAGGTGATGTAAGGCAGCGCCCTCTTATTTCAGTCACAAAGTGACATCTACTGGATGAATGTTGTCACGACAGCCTGTGAGATGGTTTGGATAAAATGTTCCTACCTTTAGAACTAATATGAGATTTGTGTGTAGTTGGAAACAATATTTCCAAGATCAGCTTTGATGGTAACTGGTCGTTCCTTTTGTTCTATACCTGTGTGAATATCTTCTGGTGTTAAGCAGATTTAAAGAGAGTGGTGTACCCAGCTGACTGGCCTGGTAAATGTAGAATCACATATAAAACAGTGTTCCACTGTTAACCATTCAGGCTGTTCTTATTCACTGGTTCTACTTATTCCTGTAAAAAATCAATGCACTATAATTCATATATACAGTCACCCATTTGTTTGAGGACTAGCATTTTGGAGCCTCAAGTTCAACATTTTGGCCATCGCTATCTTGTTTTTTTGAAACCAGAAGTAACCACATATGGATGAGAGGGGTGAGCTGGAGAGGAGTGACGGGTGGTCTGACTGAAAGCCTGAGGACACTGCACAGCCACCTACACCTGCAGATTGAAATCATAGACATTCATTGATAAAAATCTAAACTTGGTATCATTCCTTATTATATATATCATATTATATCATGCTATGATATGAACCAATAATGGCTAGCTGGCAGCTACATGGAAGAATATAAAACTTCTTTCCAAAGGAAGAGATAGAAAGAGCTGAGGAGAAGCAGCTGGAGCATTAGGAGAGAAATGTCAAGCAACGATTTACTCCATAATGACTTTAATGTAATTTGTGCATGACTGAATGAATTAACATAATGTTATGTACTTATACTGTGTGAGGAAACTGAGGCAACCAGTGAAAACCCACGCAGACACAGGGAGAACAAACACCACAGAGAAAGGCTGCAGGTGGGCACAGGTCTGAATGCAGAACCTTGTTGCTGTGAGGCAACAGAGCTATCATAAAATTATCATACAGTCCACTCATGCATTCACTTCATCTCAGACACAGTTTTTTACAGTCACAAACCCCCATCATACCATCCATACGTTTTCATCAAAGATAAGAAGAGTAGTTTGATGTCTGCTTATCATATTTTTTAAAGGTTCTGTCCCCAAAGTTGACTTTGCCATTCAGCTAAACCAGTGGACAATGATGAAGCCCTTTCACCACGGCTGGTCAACATGGTCTCTGCTGTGGCTAAAAGTTGTATGAAGCAGTCACCTAGACCTCAGCTGAGGATGAAAAAATATAGTGCATAGGACACCAGGGCTAACAAGAGGAAGTTCTGACAGTGATGAAGTCAGTCACCATAAGCATGTTTATCTCTCTGATATTTATATCACAACAGCATCGAACCAGGGCTGAGCAGAGACCCTGGAGCAGAACCACAACACAGTGGATGGATTATATATTCCTGTACATGGCTGTGAAAACAAACATATGGAACAGACAACAACTGGCGCTAAATTTTGAATCTTAAACTATCCACCGATTAAAGAAATGGCAGGTGTCCTTTATTTCACTCACTCATTAACAGTTACAGTGCTGAAGTATTAGACCAGTATATCTGGTTTTATCTCAGCTGGTTCTTATAATTGAGAATTTGAAAATGTGTTCTTCTACTTGTGACTACCTTGCTGTCGTCAATCCACAGCATTGAGCTTGTTATTATAACTAATCATATTAGACATTGTATTATAGTGACAGTGATGATGAGGATGAGAGTGAAGATAAAGCTTACTCCCTCATCTCTCTCCCCACCCTTCTCTAATCTGGCGTTCCCCTCTCTCCTGTCAGGTGTCTGTGGACACACTACCCAGTGAATGACTGCACTGACAGAAGGAAACAGATTCAACAGAGTAAATAAGCTGTCAGAAACTGAGCAGCCATAAAGCTGACAGCCACCGGTTCTCACTGAAGACACAAAGGTAACAGTTTCTGTCTGTGTTCGGTAGATATCTGGACAGGATGATGTCTCATACTCTATCATCTGTCTGTGTTACAGCTTTTTTCTTTTCTTTGGTTCTGCTGGTAGACATGTAATTTCTCCACATTCAACTGCTACTGGAAAAGTTGATTGTATATATACATTACTTTGTCTGTCTGTCTTATTGTTACTACATTGTTGTCTTGATTTCAGAGATGTTTCTTCTGAGTGATATATGTACATATATGCTTACATGATCATCACTTTAGTTAAATCATTTGCTAATATACATATATTATACAGTGAATTTACTTTAAATACTTTATCCATATACTTTTCACGTCATGTTATAAAATGAGTAAAACTGTCACATGGAGGGTTAAAGTCCACTTTCTTAACTGCATTTGAATTGTTTAAACCAACGATGCAACAAATATTTGACTTTGATAACATGCAGGAATTAGCAGCCTGTGGCTGACGGAGAGTTAATTAGGACTCAGCTGTATCAGCTGGCACTGCAGCTTTTACCAGTGTATGCAGAGGAGAAATGGTTTCCTCATGAGTGTGTTCCTTCATACTCAGAGTACTGGTGCACCTAACCCTAACCCCCGAACCTCAATCCTGACCCTAACCCCCCAAAACCTAACCCTCTGCACCGAACTGTAACATCACAATTCTGTATGTTTATCTACAATCAGACAGCAAAATTCATACAATACACTGGTAACTCTGACAAAGGAGAAAGAGGTTTTGTGTGTGTGTGTGTGTGTGTGTGTGCGTGTGTGTGTGTGTGTGTGTGAAGAACCCAAATATAATGACTTGACAGTACCAGAACTGTATCTAACAACTACAACTACATGATCTATTTAATGAGTGACCAGTGAAGTCTCTCTATCTGTCACTAGAGGTCAGAGGTCAATCTTAACATTTTAGAATCACAGTAACAGAGCAAAACTTTTTTTGGCGTACAAAACGACAAACAGTGTGAGAGGCAAAGCTATCAAATGATGTAACATCACACACATGCACATACATACTAAGATGTCCTCAGCATGTGGATGTGTCAGACTCCTGGTAATCTCCTCATAATCTGATAAGTAAACGTCAGCCTGGCTCACAGTAAGTGGCTGTGACAACTGTGTGGACCCATGCATATGTGCACACAATAAATGTTGCAGATAGTCAGGTTTGGATGTGTGACACTGTTCAGTATGGCTGAATCAGAAAATAATCTTCTCCTCTTTGTTTTGGTCTTTGATCCACACTCAAACAGAGTTACACTCTGACCCATACATATGATACATATATTAATAAGTATTATCCAGAGGCAGGCCTGTAGGACAGGGACTGAGGTGGAGTTTAAAAAAAAGTGGTGAACTGCCCCACAAACACCCTTTGGCCATGAACCTTCAGTACTGAGAGTTGGAGTTAAGATGGATTTGTAACATGGCATTCATCAGGTACATCACATCACTTGCTCAGGTTACTCAGTGTGTGTGTGTGGTGTGTGTTACAGGATACTTACAGGATGTCCGGCCCCACCCAGGATGAAGACGACCTGCCTGCCAATCACACAGGTCAGAGATATATATTAGACAAATGCAGCAGACAGGATCAGGGCTCATTAAGAGTTCACTGCTGGTTCAGCTGTACATTATATTTCAGCATGTCTTTGTGAGGTCATGTGTTTGTGATTGTTTCTTAATTACAGGTCCAAAAGGTGTAATTAATGACTGGCGAAGGTTTAAGTTGGACAGTGTGGATCAGACGGTCCCTCAAAACAAGAGAGAGCTACTGAGACAAATGTCCACTCCCCGAGAGGATGACAAGGAAAGAGTCAACAGAAAGGTGGAGGGAAACACTCACACAACCTCCCACACTCTGAAACATTACATTTACATGTGTTTTAGTTAATAACAATGGACTGTCTCAGACAGACTGTCCCAGAAACAAAAAGATGCAAACAAACAGAGAGGTAACAAACATTTACAAGACACAGAATTGCACACAAAGAAATATGTAGTGTCCACACTGCAACAGTCTCCTGTGTCCTGCAAAGCAAAGCAGTAACATGTTTCCTTTCTTGTAGATGAGCGTTCAGGAGTATGAACTGATCCAAGAAGAGGATGAGCGCTGTCTGAAACGCTACAGAAAACAGTGTATGCAGGAAATGCATGAGCGCCTGAGCTTCGGACCCAAGTTTGAGGCAGTGCATGAGCTCGAGAGTGGAGAAGCCTTCCTGGAGGTCATAGAGAAGGAACATCGGCTGACTTTGGTGGTAGTCCACATCTACGAGCACGGTGTCAAAGGTACTATGACCACAACTTACATGCTGCAACATGTAGGCCATACTCCTGAAATATCCATTTATTCTCAGTGCTGCTTACTGATAGCTGTTGATGTATTATCTGTCCACTGACAGGCTGTGAGCAGTTGAACTCATGTCTGGACTGTCTGGCTTCAGAGTACTCCAGCGTTAAATTCTGTCGCATTGATGCTGTGGCGACAGGTGCTGCTGAGCGCTTCTCCTCTGAGGTCAGTGAACTGGTCAAAACAGCAAAGAAACTGATAAGGCAGTGTTATCAGACGTTAGGTTAACAGAGGTGAACACCTCACAGACCGTGTGCATGAGGCACGGGTCTAAGTGTTGGCATCATTACATGGCATTGACTGAAATTCCAGGAACTATGGAACCAAAGGAACTTAAAGTCCAGTTCCTGTATGCATGTCCAGAGTAACTTAACTACAAGATTAGACTGATGACGATTTAAAAAAAAACAAAAAAAAACACTGATGTCACAGAAAATCACGTGACTCTGCTTTTCTATGTGTTCATCTGTTGTGTGACTAGTTAAAGCAAACACAATCTAATCCAACAGTCCTGTAACAATCCTCCCTCATTAGATGGTTTATTCAGTTTCAGGGAGGTGTTAAATCAGCTTGATGCTTTGTGGAGGCTGCATTAACACTGACAGGTGTTTCTATTATTTTGTCCACCCCCTTTATATCAATTAAGGTAGGTTAAATAACAGAAACACTTGTTATGAACTGCATGTATCAGAATGGAAAGTTGACAGCGTAGCAACAAAACAATGTGAATTCCTGATCACTTTGATTGTGATGCACCATGTGTTTTTTCAGATCTGTCTCTGTAATATGTTGTCAGTGTCTGACAGGGAACGTCCTAGAGAACAATAAACTAAACTAGCTTAATGTCCAAAGGTACAAACATATTACATCAGCTCAGTTTTCAGGTGCAGAAACTGACTTCATCTCCTGTTGCTCTCAGGTTCTTCCTGCTCTGCTGGTGTACAAGGCCGGTGAGCTACTGGGTAATTTCCTGTCTGTTACCAAACACCTCAGTGAGGAGTTCTTTGCAACGGATGTGGAGGCGTTTCTCAATGAATATGGCCTCTTGCCTGAAAAGGACTTCACAGCATGTGCTGAAGATGAAGATGAGGGAGGGGATGTAGAATAAAAGGAGAGGGAAAGAGACGGGAGAAAAGAGAAAAGGATGATAATTGGGAAAAAGAGAAAAAAAGAGGAACTGTAGTAGAATAAAAAGCTAGGAACCCAAAACAGGAGAGAGAGAGAGGAAACAGGAAGAGGAGGTATAAGAGTGAAGGAGAAAAGGCAAGGACAGCTGAGGAGAGGAAGTCAGGGAAGAAGTGGAGGAAGACAGAGGGACCTTCCAATAAGGAAACACACACACACACACACACACACACACACTCACGGACAGAGAACACAGACAATAGTAAATATCCAGTGGCACATACTGACTGTGGATTGTGTCTAGAAACAGTTAGCAGTAAATCACATGCTGATTTGAACGTCTGTACTGAAACACTGTTATATGTATCCTAGCTCTCTGATTAAAGATGTTTACCACAGTGCTCTGTTTTTGTGTCTGACTGTGTAGATGACTATAGGTCGGAAAAAACCCTCAAGGTACATTGGTCAGATCCTATGATATGATACTGCAGCCATTATCACTTCAATCTAAACGCACTCTGTGTGTTTTTATGTGGCAATATGTTTATTTACCACAACAGTGAATAATGTAAAACTGCAGGAAACCAACCAACTTTTCCATGAAGTTGATGAAGGCCGCCTGTGCCAGTCTCTACCACAGACAACACCAGAGGCCTGTATTATGAAGCAAATTCAACATACCCAGGATATCTTTTCATTATCTGGCTTCACTGAGCCTAACAACCACAGTCACACTCAGCGGTCACATGATTCAGTCAGTCAGCCCAGGTTTTGACAATTTAGCCATGTTCACATAAAAGAGGTAGAGTCTGAAGCATATGACCAATCACAAATATGGAGAGTCTAGTGTCACTATAATATCAGATAAAATCTGAGAAAATTAAACACATAATCCAATCCATAAGCCAAAAGCCGCACCGCTGCAGCTGCTGAATAACACACAACCACAGACTGTGTGACTGCGTTAATAGGCTGATAATATCACTACCCCCTCATCAGGACATTCAGCAGATCGGACTGTAACACTGTGTATTCCATTAAAATGAATGTGTTGCTTAGGTGTATTCTCATGGTGGTTCTAACAGTTTTCATCTTATTCTCTCAGCTGTAACATACATAAACCATACTACAACCTTTGTTTCAGGTTGGAGAAGAGTGATGCCTCTCTACAGGAGAAACACACAACTCCATATTAACTACACATTTAAAAAGTGTAGTTTAAGTACAAAAACAAGAAAAAATTAACTTTATATATTTCCAGACATGGGAAACAAACAGAAATTTAGATTTTCCTTTGTTCCCAGGAGCAAGAGAACAAAAGACAACTGAAGAATAGAACCCGCTTCTTGTGTGTCATTTTAAAATGCTGTGTGATGACCTCACTCACAGATCTGCCTGTAGGGTGGTCCTGGTTGATGGGGTCCACACCATCAGGAGGTTGTAGGTATATGGTGGCTGGTCTGGGGCCGGTCTGGGGCCCACGTAGGCAGGTGAGGCAGAGTGTCATTCCCACTCTTAGACTGACTTCAGTGAGGGCCATGCTGAATCTATTCTGTGGCCCTGCATCAGGGCGAGGATCCCCCATCACCTAGCTGCACTCCACTGAACAGCCCTAAGCATAAAAAGGACTATTCATCATCATCAGTGTCACAAAATGCAGTTTAAAGGACAGAACAAAAAATAATATGCAATGTGCAGTTTCTGTAGTCTGCGCAATTCATCATGAACTGAGCCAGACCTCTTACCTCAGCACTAACGACCATGATGACCATGATGACCATGCAGTGATGGTCACAAGTCAGTCATCAAGGTATGTGAGGTAATCTGTATTTAAAGTCACTATGCACCTGAAAGGTTGAGAGAAAGATAGTCTAACTGTGACACCTGTGATAGAGCTTTATTTGTGTGTCTTTATTTCAAAGACTGAGCCTAACTTGACCATAACTCTGACCTGTGTTTCAGATCTGCTTGGAGGCTGACAGCTGGGGACATGAGACAGTTTTTCCCCGATTTTAGCCTCTCAGGCAACCGCAGCCTCTCAATCTGCTGTACAGTTCAAACGGTGTTGGTGTGCAGATGGTCAAAAGTCATGGCTAACTATGGTTAAGATTGTGGTTACGGTGTAATTCTAATCTTATCGATGAACTCAGGCAGCACTTGCACGCAGCACACGAAGAAATGCTGCCTGCCAGACTTCAGCTTTAGGAAAAAACAAAGGAGGCGAGATGATCAGCGCCATATTTGTAGTCCACTTGCTGTCCTGACAGTGGTGCTAGCACACTTATTTGTTCGGTCGTGATTTGGGAGATTCATTAGATGTGATCGAGCTGTTAAATTCATTTAAAACCTGAAGCATCAAACCTGAGAAGATGCAGGATGACGCACGCTACCTCAAACGGTGAGACGAAACAAAGCTAACAGGACTGTAACATGACTTCAGGTCAATATTTTGTTGGAAAAGTAGCACTAGCTAGCTAACGTTAACCTTACTGTGTCTCTTGCATGTTAACACAGATTAAGTAGGTATTATAACAAGCACCTGGATGAGACCATGTAGCTTGTGTGTTGTCATTTACAGTCCATCATATATTGTTAGCCCAGGTGCATGTAGCTCTGTCGCACAAAGAGGGGCTTAAACCAATTACTGGTCAAACTATTGGCAATTTCATGTTTTCTTGCTCTCCAAGAAACTCAGGTACAAAGCTTAAGATGACTTGCATGCATTTATGAACCACTATGACCAACGAATTAATTCGGCATATATATATAATCCACAGATAAGTCACATACCTGAAAAAATACGACTTTACACCCTGGGCTCGCTACCCCAATCACATCTTTCACAAACCGACTCTTCGTTGAAGACAGCGCTGAATTAATTAAAATCAAATAACTTATCTTGGTAAATCATTGCCATACCATGCCGAATTCCCCACAAGAAAATAAAAAATAAAAACTATCCGTTTCATTTCTCAGCTTAGCCGTGTAATGTCTGGTAAACACAGCACCGGTTAACCGGCGGATTGTTAAAGGGGGTTTGGCACTGCATTACTCAATAGAGGAGGCTGGGATACACACAGTTAGCTTAGCTGGTAAGCTACCGGTAAACGGTGACCGATGAAAGTGCCTCACTGATGAGCTATCCGATGTTGAACTGATTGACTCTCTGGTAGTTAACACTGTGAGCTGAGCTGAATTAGTGGTTCGAATTACCTGACTGTATGGAGGAACATGTTAGCCCATTAGCTTAACCAGCCAGTCTCTGGGCGTGTCCCTCTGCATGTTGCTGTTGATGTTCAGGTGAATAATGGATTAATGTTTACGACAGTGAAGTTTTTACTTGTTACTGGCCTGACAGTTAAGAACCAAACAATATACAACTCTGTTTGTTTATTAGTTTTTTTTTTTTCTTATTTGCTCTATCAACACATCAGGTCAGTGTGTGTAAGTTCTTATTTAGTAATTTGAAAGTTAAATGTCTGAAATGTGGACAGGGAAGACCAATATGAAGACTGAAGTCATGTTTGACACTGACAAAAATGACTTCAGTTTTGTGAGAAATTAGCAGAGAAAGAGCAAAGGTGGCAGTCAGTGGTCATACCCAGAACAGATGTTAAGGGCATCTATCAGTGACATGTGGTCAGAGCAGCCCCTACTGACAGAAATAGAGGGAAAGGTTCAGAAGTTAGATGCTACAAAAACATCTCTCTAAAGCAAGTGGTGCAGTGGCTGATATGAGAGGTGATCAGGAGGGCGACAGTCACTGAGACATTAGACTGGAGGATATTCCAGCAGGTCATGTTTCCACCGTCGGGTGTTATAACAGACGATGAGGAGAAATGTTCAAAGCTGTTAGCTACCTGTTAGCTGATACAAATCTAAAATCTAACACAGTGTGTCAAGCCATGATGTTGATGATGTGCTGAAGAGTATAGTGATTTTGCATCAGCATAAGCTTTTTTTTTAATTGATATAGATTTAATTAAATACATTCTGGTGTCATATTTAAACTGCAGATTAAGCCACTAAGCAGAGCCCAGTGTATTCTTTAATATCTATGTAAAAATGTAACATGAGTTTACAAAGTTCCAGAACAAAGTATGAATGTCTGAGTTATTGTCTGCTGATCTTCACCCAAAGGAAAGTGACTGCGGGAAGTTTAGATGTTCATCCCACAGAGAAGGCCCTCGTGGTGCACTATGAGGTTGAAGCATCTATTCTGGGAGAGGGTGGAGGTCACATGCTGGGCGAACGAAAGGAGGGACAGAAAATGTGAGTAGGACTGATTTTCTCCACACAGGTCCTGTTCTGTCTTACATCCTCCAGATCTCCATTGTTTCTCCTCTCTTCTGCCTCTTTTCATTTATGTTTTTATGTTTTATTAGTTTTCTTCAGGCAGCTTCTGTCACTCCTGTCCATCTAGACTGCTTCTTAAAATCTGTCGTTGCTAGAGAATTTATTTTTCATTGTGTAATGACAGGTTTCTTTATACCACAGGCCCATCCTTAGACAGATAGAGATAATGGTCTAAATGGCTGTAAATTAGAATGAATAACTCAGGCCTGTGTTCTTATAAACTCGTTCAGAGCTGAGGCAGTGGGTGAAGTCAGCCTCCCCTCTCTGTGTCCTTTCTCCCTCCCTCCAGAATCCGTGTGAAAAGTCTTTCACCCAGTACGGATGTGGGAGCATTAGCCAAGAAAGTGGTGGAGGAGTGTAAGCTCATCCCCCCGTCCCGTTTGCCCCAGGTGGAGCAGCTCCTTTACTACCTGCAGAACAGGAAATCATCCCCAGTGGAGGGCAAAGGTGAGTCATGTCTTTAGTATTACACCTTCGCTGAAAGAGTCACCCACACAAAACATCCAAGTATGGACGGAAACAGTAAACATGTAAAGGAACAGAGGGATGGAGCATTAGATCAGTGTGTAGATGTGTAGATATATAGTATCTAATAGAGTCATTAACCATTTAATAAATGAGTCAAAGCTTTCTGGGTGTTTGTGTTTTTGTGTCACCAGTGGAGAAGAAAGAGAAAAGAACAGTGAAACCCAGAGAGCTGACACCGTTTGAAGGACTGGAGGTAACAGACACAGCTCTGTCTCTTCATCTGTCACAGCCAGCTCACTCTGATCTCACTGTATTTCTCATGGATGTTCTGCAGCTCTCTAACTCTGAACACCAGCAGCTTTCTGAATGCACCGCTGCCAACTAAACCCAGGAACACTGTTTGATACGCTTGCATTTGTGATGAGAAGTTTCCTGATTTCATGACTGATTGCTTACCTGATCCAAGTTGTTGTTGTGACTGTGCTGGGCTGACTCTAGATTTACAGTGGCACCAAATATGAGGCCTCTGTATCATTCCCACTGATTTCTTTCTGTTTAGTCTAATGTCATGTTAATCGTACTGCAGTAGTGTGCCATGCCTTGTTATCAGTCAGTAACAGTGTGTTCATATTTGTCTGTGCAGTTAAACGAGGAAGCCAGTATAACCAGAGTGGATGAGTATGTTGAGCTGCTCTATGAAGGAATCCCTGAGAAGATCAGAGGCTCTGCTCTCATTCTGCAGCTCGCCCGCAACCCTGACAACCTGGAGGAGCTGCTACACAACGGTCTGCTTCCATTCTGCCTGTTAATGCTCAACAAAGAAGCTCAGACATACATTTTCACACACGCTCTAATTACTTATCCAGTGGTATTCAATTCAGTTTCAATTCAATTCAATTTTATTTATATAGTGCCATATCACAACAAAAGTCATCTCAAGGCAAGGTATACTTCACCCTAATGTTTGGTGCTTAAAGGTTTACTCTGCAGGATCTGCAATAAGGAGAGAAAGAGAGAGAGAGCAGGAGTGGTAGAGCGAGCTAGAGAGTGAATAAAGAGAGGGAGCAGCGTTCATGAGAACAAAACAGCAAATCAGAGAAGTTATTCTGTGATTGTTTGACAGTGACTAAGTTCAAAAGTGCAAATAGGCACACACACAGCTCCACACAGCCCTGCAGGAAGGTGCCACACTGCTGGACTCTGACTGAACACAGCCCAAGCTCAGTCAGACAGACACACAGACCTGCAGCTCTTAATACTTCCATGACACTGACAGAGAGTGGGGACAGAGACGGAGACAGAGATGTAACCTGGTCGCTATGTCCCGTCCTCATACCCTGCACTGTTATTTGCTGGGGACTGCACCCCCACTGTTGCAACCTAGAAACATGCTGAGCACAGCAAAACAAGAGGAAGATAAAATCCAGGCAGAGGGCAGAGTCTCTGCTGATAAATACACTGTCCTATTACTTCTACTGGGTCATAAGTGACGATTATTTTTATTTACTGTTTTTAGGGAAAGTCTTGCATGTTCGTGTTCATCAAAAAGTGAAGACCGGGTGTCATTTTGTTCAGCTGCATCATTAGTTAAGTTAATCTGAATCCAAACATCGTCACAGACACTGACCTTTTCATCTGGTGCAGCGTTAAAGTGTGAATGAAAGCCACTACTGTCAGTAATGGAAATTAAGATACAATAGCTGCAACATGTTTTCCTGCCAACATTACTTTTTTAATAAATCAACAAAAGTGAAGCTGACTGTGACACATATATTATACAAACATGAGAAACTTCTGTCGTGGCCTAAAACATTCAGGTAAAATAAACATCCACTGTAGCTGTTTCTGTAACAAACAGGTGGTGTCAGCAGCAGTCTCAGGTAAATCCACTACATTCAGATGTGTGAGGGATGTATAAACACAGCTGCTGCCTGTAAGTCTTCATCTGAAAGCTGATGTGTGTTTGTGTGTAGAGGCAGCTCTGGGTGCTCTGGCCAGAGTACTGAGGGAGGACTGGAAGCAGAGTGTAGAGCTGGCAACCATCATCATTTACATCTTCTTCTGCTTCTCTAGGTAGCACACACACACACACACACACACCAGCCCACACTCCTCTGTGAGTTAGTATGTTTCACTGTTGTGCTTCACCATCTCCTTTCCTTTTATCCAGTTTCTCTCAGTTCCATGGAGTGGTGAGTCATTATAAAATAGGTGCATTGTGTATGAGTGTGGTGGAACACGAGCTGAAGAGACATGATGTTTGGTGTGAGGAGCTACGCAAGAAAAATAAAGCTTATATCCTTTTATCTGCTGTCATTTGACCATCCCTATGTACACTATTCACAATAAGTTAGGGATATTGTTATTTACATGAGTGCCCCAATATGTAAGGCACACTGTACACAGTGAGACCATTATGTGGAAAACACAAAATGAGGTGTGTCTATTACCCCAATACAATTCCCCCCCTATCTCTGAATGTATGTATGACATCCACTGAGTCTCTTATAATATCCCTAACTTATTGTGAGTAGTGTAATTAACCCACTGACTTATTTGTGTGTGTGTGTGTGTGTGTGTGTGTGTGTGTGTGTGTGTGTGTGTGTGTGTGTGTGTGTGTGTGTGTGTGTGTGTGTGTGTGTGTGTGTGTACAACATTCCTTAACACTTTGTTGTGTACGTGAGTCAGCACCAGAGAACGGCTCTCTGAGAAGAGACCAGGAGAAAGCTCTGAGGAAATACCAAGGCCTTCTGGCCAAACAGGAGCAGCTGCTCAGAGGTAGGCTGCCTCTCCATCTCTCAGAGGATGGGGTTAATGTCACACAGCAGCAACAGCAACACAGCTGCTTCTGTTCTCTGCTGTGATGTCAACTCAGATTTGATGCACCACTTTGTAGATTAGTGCTAAATCATTACCACATTATCTCCAGCAGCAGCAGTAGGTCATAGGTTTATTCTCAGTTTTCCTGAGAGCTGTAACCGAGGAATGAGTTGGTCAAAGCTACTTGTGATAATGTCGTTCCTCCGGTCTTCCTCTCTCTCTCTCTCTCTGTATCGGTTTCTTTTACCTTCACATCTCTTAGTGTCTCTTTACCTCCTGTTGAACCTCGCTGAGGATACGAGGACGGAGCTGAAGATGAGGAATAAAAACATCGTCGGCCTGTTGGTCAAAGTTCTTGACCGGGATGATGAGGAGCTGCTGGTCCTGGTGGTTTCATTCCTCAAAAAACTGTCCATCTTCTTGGAGAACAAGAATGACATGGTGAGTTGGAGAGATGTGCTGAAGAATTCATCGTATCAGATTAGATTCATGGTGAGAGGAGGAACACTGGAAGAAGCTAAAACCTCTTTTTAAGTTTTCATTTTCACTGAAACCTGGAGATACTGAGTCATTTCAAAACATGTCACTGCAGCAGTCAGTCTACATTGATCGATTGATTGATTATTTTATTGAAGTGTCTTGCACCTTCTGGTGCCCAGCCCATATGGACTTACAAGACACTGAACAATCACTATGATGACTAATAAATAAAAATAAAAATGGACTTTTCTATAAATTCAAAGTGGGTACAGAGCCTTTTGTGTCAGCTGCCAAAGCAAAGATTTCCACCTTAAAAAGCCAATTTAATATAACTGCATCAGACAACCAAAACAAGTCAGGGTTCTTCAGTTGAAACAAAAAAACATTTTCTCAGATCAAAATACAGGGGGCAGTAAAATATAATACAAATGTTCCTTTGTATCTACCCACCCACAGAGGTAATGTACCATTTCTTAACTGAGTACATAAAGATCTTTAGGTTTCTTTAAATTGAATTTTGTGTACTTTCTGTAAAATAATCATCTTTAATTTGAATATAATTTCTAAGCTTTGGCTTCATATACATTTCTGGCTTCCAATCTTGTATACAAACTTTTAACAGTTTTTGTTTAACTATATTTATATTACACTGTAGATTATTCCCGAAGTCAAAGCTAAACTCAGTAATAGAGAGTACTATATGAGCCTCTCGTGACCAAGGATAGCCATTTGCACGATGCCAGTTAAAAATCTTTTTTGGTCAGTCTTTCCTCTGACAGTTGAACAAGACGATTCCACAACCTCAACAATTCACCTCTCTGTTACAAATTAGATGGATGACTTGTCAAACCAGTTGATTTTTCCGTGTCTACTTTAATCAGTTTAGTAGTGTTATGGATGATACCACATGTTTCTGCTCCATGTCGACATGACCGCATCGCATCATGTCATCATCACTGTCACTGGTCTGATGCTGTTGTAGTCCATCCACCTCAAGGTTGGAGCTGTTGTTCATTCCTGTTCACCACAGTTGTAAAGAGTTGTTATCTGAGTTACTGTAGCCTTTCTGTCAGCTCCAACCAGTCTGACCATGACCTCTGACCTCTCTCACTGGATGGTTTTTGTTTTTGGCTCCACTCAGGAGATCAACAGTTTCTGAAAAACTCCAACCAGCCTGTCTGACACCAACAATCATGTCACAGTCAGAGAATGTGTCACATGTTTCTGATGTTTGATGTTAACATTAACTGAAGCTCCTGACCTGGATCTCTGGGGGTTTATGTGCTGCCACATGATTGGCTGATTGAATAAATGCATGGATAAGCAGGTGTTCCTAATAAAGTGCTCAGTGAGTGCATCTGTGTCACTTGTTGCAGTGAAATTGTGTTGTCTTCCCTTTTTAGATGAATGATCACACCACAGACTCTCAGCTCTGGTTTTGTGTTTGAATGCGTTTTGAATGATCTGTCTGTTGTGTTACCCTCAGAATGAGTGTGAGTGTCTCATGTCTCTGTGTGTGATTTGCAGGCTGAGGTGGACACTGTAGAGCGACTGGCTCGTCTGGTTCCCTGTGACCATGAAGACCTGTTAAACCTGACTCTGCGTCTGCTGCTCAACCTCTCATTTGACTCTGGACTCAGAGCCAAGATGGTGGAAGTTGGACTGTTACCTAAACTGACTGACTTGTTGGGTACATGTACACACTAACACAATACAGTGGCATGCAGCATACACAGTGATATGATATTGTCAGATGGTGACGTTTTACCAGGTGTTATTGATCTTTGATGAGTAGAAAAATAAGCTAACTGACGTCTGTTGTCGTGTAGGTGATGAGAACAACCGTCAGGTGGCCATGCGTATTCTGTATCACATCAGCATCGACGACCGCTTCAAGGGCATGTTTGTTTACACTGACTGCATACCTCAGGTACAGTCATCTCGAACTAACTAAAAGTATATGAAGAGCTGAATTTACCTGTCACACTCACTGTGATAGTTGTTAAGTGAGAGGTAAAATTGTCTGTGTGTCTGTGTTTAGCTTATGCAGATGCTGTTTGAGTGTGGTGAGGAGGAAATTGAAGCTGAGCTCATCTCCATCTGCATCAACCTGGCTGCAAACAAGAGAAACGCACAACTTATCTGTGAAGGTATATTTATCTGAGCTGCATTTAATCCTTTGATATGTGATGATAGCACCAAGAATGAACTGACAGTAGATTTTCCATTCTTTGTTAGCGGTGTTGAAGCCTTGACTGTGTCTCAGGCTGAGGTGCAGAGCTCTGTGTGAGTACAGTCCTGTTTAACTGATTGATAATGCTATGTTTGTCTCTGTCTGGAGGAAATGGGCTGAAGATGCTCATGAAGAGAGCTCTGAAGATGAAAGACTGCCTGCTGATGAAGATGATCAGAAACATCTCACAACACGATGGACCAACCAAAGCACTCTTCATAGTGAGTCACAGTATCTCTCCCAGAAAGCCCAAACAGTTGAAGACATGAATGTTGTTGGTATTGGTGTAACAGAGCTCACAGTAGATGTAGGTTTGTGTCCTGTGATGTGATGTGTCTTCTCTGTCTGGTTGTATCTCAGGACTACGTCGGTGACCTGGCGGCAGAGATCCGTGCAGAGGAGGAGGAGGAGTGGGTTCTGGAGTGTCTCGGGACGCTGGCCAACCTCACCATCCCTGACCTGGACTGGGAGTTGGTGCTGAAGGAGTACAACCTGGTACCTTACCTCAAAGACAGACTCAAACCAGGTACTAATTAGACTTTAGATCAGAGAATACAGTACAGCACAGTTACAGTAGTTCTGCCTTCTCTGAGCGAGTTGTAGATTTTTGAAGAAAAAAAACAAACTTCAGACAACAACAGACAGCCTCTCTTCAAATGTTTTATTTCATGAACTTAATAAACAACTTAACAAACAGACAACAACTGAACAGTAACTGTGGTACATATAAATGTTCCTCTACCTGTTAAACAATGACAACTGAGTCAGTAGGCAACTGTCAGATAAACACAACCACACTGGGAAAGACTTAACTTAGAGTGCTCATCATCAGTGAGACCATGTAAGTCCAGTCAAGAGTCAGCTGATGACAAATTCTCGGACTCCTCAGACCTTGTGGTATTGATGCCTACTAGGAGCAGAAGGCTTGAAATTTTCAAAGGCCAAAATGTCATCAAGGAACAGCAGTCATGGGGAACTGTGGAAGTCAAGACAAGATCTGGAAGACTGAGAAACGTTTCAGATAAAAGTGCAATGCAAATGCAAGTATTGCTCGCACAACAGGTTCTCCAGACTGATCTAGAAACAGATGCTGTGGACAGATGAGATTCAACTGCCCACAGTCACTGAGGGTGTAATGGTGGAAAAAAGAAGTAGCGTTTGATCAAAGGAACATCTGTACAACAGTTAAGCCTGTGGGAGTGAAGCCTTCACTATTTGAAACCAAGGAATCCCGTAATGAGATCATATAGATCATATAGCTATGGTTAATACAGCCACAAGACCCATATTGTTGGTTAATTTTGGTTTAGCAAAGATATGTTTTTATTGGTCTGTACATTTATGTAGCCCAAAAAACAACAGTTGTGCAGAAACAGTTTGCAGCAGTGGTTCTTGTATCAGCTGCTTTGTGTGTTGTCTAAAAACCTCTGTTCAACATCTGCAGTTTTCCTGTGACTGCCTAAATCACCAACATGTGATCTGTGTGTGTTTCAGGCTCAGCAGAGGACGACCTCATCCTGGAGGTGGTGATAATGATCGGGACTGTTTCCATGGATGATGCCTGTGCCGCCATGTTGGCTAAATCTGGCATTATTCCCGCGCTGATCGAGCTCCTGAATGGTAACACACACACCTTTCGTTTTGTTGTTTTGTTTTAATGTAATAAGCTGGTGAAGTAAAAGAGAAGAAACCAGATCCTGGTCAGACATTGTTAAATGTGAAGCCTGCTGAGAGGTCTCATTTTCTATAAACTGTTTGTTTAATGCAGCCCAACAGGAGGACGATGAGTTTGTGTGTCAGATCGTCTACGTCTTCTATCAGATGGTTTTTCACCAGGCCACACGAGACGTCATCATCAAAGACACCCGTATCCTTCCCACAGTGCACTCTGTCTCTGCCCTGAGTTCAAGAGTCAGGAGAATCTTGTAGTTAGGTTGTCAGGCCTTTATAATGAGGTGAGATTGTAAAATCTTACACCACCATCCTGGAAAGATTTCTGTGGCTCTTCTTTAACCCTGTGTCCAGAGGCTCCGGCCTACCTGATAGATCTGATGCATGACAAGAACGCAGAGATCAGGAAGGTGTGTGACAACACCCTCGACATTATCGCTGTAAGTGAGTCACATTAATCAGATACAGAAAGACACGGTCCTGTCCTCGTCTGTATGCTGTTGTCATATTTGCTCTTTTCTTCATCTTCTAGGAGTATGATGAGGAGTGGGGGGGGAAGATTCAGTCAGAGAAGTTCCGTTTCCATAACAACCAGTGGTTGGAGATGGTTGAGAGTCGTCAGGCTGATGAGTCTGAAACGTATCTCTATGATAATGACAATGACAGGACTGATCTCTTCTACAGTGCAGGTACACACAAGACCCTGGACGGTGCATGTAGAAAAACACTGTACTGTGGAAGTCTGTCCCACTCTGATGTTCAAGTCCTCAGAACCAGCTGTCTGTTCTGACCACACTGTCCTCACCAGGCTGACTAACAGCACAAATACTACAACTAGCACCAGGCTTTTAGTGGACAACAGCCTGAGATGGTGCAGGTAGAGAAAGGAAACTGCTGTGTTACACACTGGCTCTTCTTGCAACACTGAGAGAAGACTGACTATGTAGATTTTTTTGGTTTAGAAGGAAGAGCTGCTGAAGAAACTATGTTTTATTTGTGTGTGTGTGTGTGTGTGTGTGTAGATGGAATAACTCCAGCAGACGGTTCAGTCAGCCCAGATTTCTTCAGTGACCTGCAGGCTCAAAATGGAGACTCACACCACACAGGGTGAGTCAACAATAAACTCCACAAACATGATGTGTAATCAACAAACAGGAGACAGTGCTCTGTCCTCTTTCCCTCAAACAGCTGATAATCAGAGGATGTGGTCAGATTATCTGTCAGCTGTACAGAGATTACTGGCTATACACTTAAATTGAGCTAACTGAGGGAGAGACATTTCCAGGACCACCATTAGGCCTCCAGCTGTTTGATCACAGTCTCTGTCTGGTTTCCCACATGATAAAAGTCAGAGTGTGTTGATTTGACTGCCTTTGTTTTCCAGAGATGATAAAGACGTCTTCGATCAGACGAGCTCGTCACCTGGACGACCAGCCACTGCCTATGGCTTCAGACCTGACGAACAGCCCTTCTATCAGTACTCATAGACGCACACACACACGCCTGCTTTGTTGAACACTTGGACTCATTCCTCATGCACAGTCTGCATGTCCACTATTACATTTTTACAGTGACTTTTCACTGTTAGAATCCCATTGTCACAAGTGACTTTGAAGGCATCACAGTGGTGGTAAATGCTGAGATAAATAACACTGACAGACTGACACAGTCAGACTGCAGTTTTAAATCAGTCATTGTATAAACTGCAGTTCCACTCAGTCAGCCTTTCATTATTCATCCATTTCACTCATTCACCATCACGTTGGGACAAATATATAGTCAAGTCTTCCTTAGCCACTGACCACAGTCTTCTAATGCTGCATCCTGTGTGTGTCAGCAGATCATTTAAAGAATGTGAACAGACTGTACATGTCTGATAATATGTGTTGATAGGATTTTGCATGTGTTTTGTATGTTATAATGAATATTTGTTCCTCTTACTGAAAAGACAGGCAGATGTCTTCTTACATTCTGTTGTTGAGGGGTTTGAGAACCACCACCTGGACTCCGATAACTTTATGTCAGCATGCTGATCTGAGAGGTTAGAAGTTACACACAGTCATCTTGTTATCACACACTACACAACTTTTGTTTGTTTTTGTGTCACTGTAAAATGAGCACATTGTTGTTGATGATCCTCACAGCTCTGGGTGCTTTCACACTGTAGGCTTTGTCCAAACCTAGGTCCAGACCAAGATTCTGTCCCAGGGTCTGTTTATGTGAGCTGGTCTGGAACTGAGTACTCCACTGTTTTAGCATTACACTCACTATAATATAGACTCACAGTACACAGTGCAGAGAGCTTCAAGTGTTAGTTTCTTTTGTTATGCGCCAGGTGCCACATTCTAAATATATATGGAGTATTTTAGGTTTTCAAGTATTAACATGAGCGGAAGTAAAAACCACATATATCATTAATTCAGTTCAGTTTTATTTGTATAGAATCAACGTGAGGTTTAGACCTTACAGCATTACAGAGAGAAACCCAACAGTTCCCACAGTGAGCAGTATGGCTGAACCATTTTGGCAAAAACTTTGCATTTGTCATACTGTTGTGTTTCTCCCAGGATGACTGTTATGGTGTGGGGGGGTCAGACAGTGCTGATATTTTGGCACTTCTGATTGATGAGCATGACTGTCTGTCACAGGGGACAACAATGAGACATAATTAATCACAGGGTCAGAGTCAGGGGTTGTGAAAATAATCGCAGTCTTTGAGTTTTACCATTCGCATTAGTTCAGTTTTGGATATGCTGGATAGATCGTTCAGGCCTAGTGAGCAGCACTTGATGCTGCCTGTGTGCTGCTGAGACAGTAAATAAACAGGATGCTTTTGTGTGTTGTATCATGACAGCAGCAGGTCTGCACAGGAGCAGGTATCAGCAGCAGCTACAGCAAACCCAGAACATGATTCAGTCACTCACCACCTGCAGTGTTTAAAGCACACTGAACTAATCACACTGTACACAAGAGATACCCATCCATTTATATGACTGACACTGACGAGGCAGGAAAAGGCTCTGAGTGTAAGCATACACCTGTTTCCTGGTCAGTTCAGTATGAAGTTAGTGAACCCTCTGGAATCACCTCCATTTCTGTATTCATTTCACAGATAGATATTTATCCTGGATACACATATATATCTTCAGGATAATGTCAGGGTGTCGTCCACCAGCTGAAGATCAGCAGCAATGATCCTATAAACATCAGAATAGATCTGCTGCTGACTCCAGACAAACACAATCCACCCTGTGGAGTCAGAATCCAGACCTGAACCTGAATCTGGTTGCAGTTATGTTTCATACAAAATGTTTTTGCTGTTGCAGTTGTACATAAACATGATTCCAACAGAGACTGTGCTGACTGAGCTCAGAGAGCTGTTAACACCAGACAACCTGAGAATCTGAGCTGGAGCAGCTGTGTCCAGAACTCGTCCTCGTTGGCAGAAACCCAGGTCATTCTAAAGGCTTCACATACGATAGCCACTGTATCATCCTTTGTTTTCCACACATAGTTTTTGATTGTCAAAATCTGGTGCCTACATCACCCATAATGCAACGTGACCACTGACAGTTGCATCAGAGATTCAGGTGTTCGTAGGTAGCAGCAGTCTGGAGGTTTGGTATGTAGACTTTTTTTAAGGCTGATGTGTCACATGATGAGTTGACCTGAGATCAGTTTATCAGATTTACTCTGTGTGTGTCACAACAGGCACCAGACCTGATTCTTTCCATTTATATGATTCACATGATTAATGCAGTGGTTGCCTCCATATCAGAGGCCCAGCTCCAGTTTGATAGTCATGACTGTCACCAGACTGATGACTCATCTAAATGTTCATAATACATAATGATATACAAGTTTTAGGTTGTGCATTGTGTAGTATGCAAGTCTAACCATCCTACATGTTGAAGTATATAATCTCATTGAAGTCGTTGGGATAGAGCAGTCAGGGTGGAGAGGAGGGTGGATATTTGGACCGGGGGGGGTGGATGTTGTTGTATCAGTATTACTGCTGTTAGGTTTCATGTTGATGGGGGAAGTTACTGTTTTCACTGTGTAATTATTGACTGTGTATTCTTATTACAAGAGCATGAGTGCACTAACTGACAAGGATCACAGCTCAGTACTGATTTAAACCTGATGAGTGTCTGCGTTCCCCTGAACATGGCTGCACACCAGCTCCATGTCTGAAGGTATCAGTGCGAACCAGGGCAGCATTATTACACTACATATACTGTGCCATGGACGACAGGAACCTCAGTGAAGAGGAGAGTCAAACGCACTGTATGTGCTGGACAGTGACACTGATTATGTTTAGGCATATTTGCACATGTAGTTAAAATTTGATGCATGGTTATGTTTTGTTTTTTTTATCATAAGTTATTGTTCATTTACAGATGGTATATTATGTTTTTATTTCACTGCTACTTAAACAGAAGCAGTACTGGACTGTAGATACTCTCCATCTCTGTCTGTCTGTCTTTAATAAAAACATGTTTCATATGACCTCTGACTGGTTTATTATCACACTGTGTTCACACCTACATCCTGGATATTGTAGGCACCCTGTGGAGTTTAGGACCAAATGCACTGAACGGACCTTTCAGCCTGAGCATCTCTCAGTTCACTGTTCTGGTTCAGTTCTGGTCCTCTACCTGCAGACACAGGTGGAGACCAGCTGGTGAAGAGATGATCCTCAGGAGGTGGTAAATATCAACTCACATTGATCAGGTGGCCAGAGATGAATGTTGCTCTGTGTCTGTAGACAGAGGCAACTGTTTGGATAACATTAAGTGATAACACACCAACAGCTTGTTCCACTGCCCCTAAGGAGCCAAAACATCAATCACAGTAGCTCTAACAAGTTTAAAATCTTTATTGTGCCGTTATCAGCAGAAAAGTAAATAGCAGATGTAAACAGCAGGAATAAAACAAGAAAACAACAGTCACCAGAGAAACAACATTTCTGTCTGAAGAAACGATGCAGTAATACTTTATTCCTGGACTCCCAGTCATCCTCCCTTTTCCTCTCTGACTGATCCTCCCGTCGTTAGGATCTGTGGTTGTCATGGTTATGTGTCTGTCAGGGTGTATCGCTGCTGTTGGGACAGGGGCTGATGACCATATCCACCTCAGTGACCTCTGTCACCAGCTCTCTGATGATGGCCACACTGTCCAGTGGCAGCTCAGCAGAACCTTCTGGCTCTGATTCCATTGGCTGAGAGTTTTGGAGGAGTTCCTCCTCCTTATCCTCTTTATTTTCCTTTTCCTCTTCCTCTTTATCTTCCTTTTCCTCTTCCTCTTTATCTTCCTCTTCTTCTTTATCTTCCTCTTCCTCTTTATTTTCCTTTTCCTCTTCCTCTTTATCTTCCTTTTCTCTTCCTCTTTATCTTCCTCTTCTTCTTTATCTTCCTCTTCCTCTTTATTTTCCTTTTCCTCTTCCTCTTTATCTTCCTCTTCCTCTTTATCTTCCTCTTCTTCTTTATCTTCCTCTTCCTCTTTATCTTCCTCTTTATCTTCCTTTTCTATTTCTGCATGATCTCCATTCTCCTCTGCTTCCTCTTCCTCGTCTTCCTTTCTTGTCTCAAGCTCACTACCCTTGTCTTCATCATCTACCCTCCCTTCAGTCTTCTCCTCTTCCTCTTTCTGTTTCTTCTCTTTAAGCCTCTCCACCTCCCAGCTGTCCTTGATCCCTCCCGTCAGGTAGACAGCTCTGTCAGTCGTCTGCTGTGCCATCATCTGCGTTACACCAGGGGTTGTGGAGTTCAAACCAATCGCCTCGTTCAGTGACCCGAGGCTGATTCTCTTGGGACTGTCTGTGAAAGATGAGTGTGGTGGTGAGGGGCAGGAGGGCTGGACGGAGGAGGCGTCCTCTGACATGTGATGTGAGTTGGCAGAAGTTTCAGGCGTCGCAGACTGATCGCTCTGAGCACATTCAGCCAGGACATCTGTGGACTGCAGCGGGGACAGGGTGGACTCCGTTGGCTCAGGAGAGTCTGGGATAGGATTAGTGGGTTCAGAGATAGTAGGGGAGTCAGGTGGTCCTGCCTCTTGTGTTAGAGCTGCGTCAGAGTCAGGTGTGGCCGAGCTGGAAGATTCAGCTGTAGTCGAATCAGTCATCGACGGCTGATCAGCTCCAGGCTGAACGTCTTCTTGGATTTCCTGGAGGTCAGGGGCGTCCTCGACTGCAGCTTCATCAGCCTGCTGCGTCACAACAATCACAGGAGACAGAGGCACCGTGCTCCGCTCTGAACTTTGAGTGGTACTGGGATCAGGTTTGTCTTCGGGGTGAAGCTCTGGGTCAGGCTGAGGGGGAGCTGTGACTGTCTGAACTCCCTCCTCCGCCACAGCTGAGGACGAGTCTCGGCTGTGAACAGCCGGGCTGCCTGGTACAGAGCAAGGAGGAGTCTGTCCCAACAGGCTGTACTGACTGATGGCCAGGTCTGAAATGTCCAACAGGAGATTATTGCTCTTCTTACTGGCAGCATCCTGGACCACTGAAGAGAAGGAGAGCAGAGCTAAACATTAGGAAGGTTTCATTTAGAGGTTTATTTAGAGGATGTTCATACTCAGAGTGCACTCATGTACCTCTGTACTGTTTCATGTCTTTGAAGGGGTTTTAGAGAAAAATCCTTCATTGTTGTTTTAAACCATAAACAGATGAAAATATAATGATATTGTTGGGAGGGTTTTGAAGCAGCATTTAGACAGTCATGTCAGGAAACAAACAAAAATACTTTCAAATTCAATATAAATGAAGGAAGCTCATATTGATAAATGAACATAGGACGTGGACAAAGTTGAAGACTTGGGTTCAAATAAGAAGAAACCCCGTGTCACAGTGTCACAGGTGGTGTCATTAGTTTGTATTATAACCAAAACAGGATGAGGTCTCCACTGTCCTGATGCCATCACACTACCTGTATAATAATAACTAACCAACACATCACTTAGACTGGCTTCATGTTTGTGTGTCTACTATGACTCCTGACACATGGCAAACAAAAACTGCACAGACAACACGATGTGTGGTGTTCCTGCTCAGCTCTGTGTAAGGCGGATGTTACACTCCACAGAATTCAACAGTGGATCACTGTGGTCCTGTTCAGTTACTGTCAGCCAGTCCTCTGAACGGCCTCAGAGCCATGCTGACTCAGATCCTGGGTCCTGAGCAACATTTAAAACATGAGAAAAGGCCTGAAGGAGACACAGTATGAGGACTGCACATGGTGATGGTTGGTCGTATGAGGGTTTGACTGCAGATTAAAATGATTGATCTGCAGGCAAAAAGATTCAAATGAACTGAATCCTGTGTCGTGCTCGTGCCTGTGACTGTCTGTGTGTGTGTGTGTGTGTGTGTGTGTGTGTGTGTGTGTGTGTGTGTGTGTGTGTGTGTGTGTGTGTTTACCTGTCTCTATCTCCTTACTGAGGATGTTTCTCAGTACATCATCGTAGACATTCTGAACCAGGATGAAGCTGCTGTAGTCAGAGAAAATGTACTGCTCAAACTGCTGCAGCTCCTGGACACAGAAAACACAAAGTACTGAGGTGAGACCGGTGAGACAGCAGAGAGACAGAGAGACAGAGACAGACTGCAGTGTGTGTTTTGTGTGTTTGACCTACACTCTTCCACTTGCTGTCCATCTTCCTGCTGAGAGCAGGCAGAGTGATCTCCAGCAGAGTTTCCTGATAGAGCCTCCTCTGGACCACTCTGCTGTCATAGTCCAGCTGCTGCTCACACACACACACACACACACACAGTTTAAGTTCTAATATCATCATCACCTGTGAACACTAAGGTTTTATTATTAAGGTTTTATATATATACATGTATACAGTAATGCAGTGTGTATCTCAAATTTAAAAACATCCTTTACCTTCAGTACCCTTTCTTTAGCTCTCTCCATCTTGACAGGAATCTGAGTGGGCTGCAGCCTGGCTGATGATTGGAGGAACAGCTCTAAGGTGTAGACAGCACTGTCCAACAGCTGGAAGACACACAACAAACACCACGTCTCTGTGTGACACCGACTGAAGGCTGTGACCCTTTAAAGAACCTGCAGCGTCAGTTTGTACCTGCTCCATCTCCAGATGTACAGAGTGAACCAGTCTCTGAGCGCTGCTCAGTCCAAACCTCTGCCTCAAGTCTCCAAGTTTCTCCATCAGGTTCTCCACCTGCCTGTAGCACTGATCCAGACTGATGGAGCGCAGAGTGGACAAAGCCTGGACAACACACACCACACATACACACACACAAACTCGGTTTGCAAAAATAAAATCATCTTGTAAATGTCCATGTAATTATTTAGCCTATTTAGAGAGTTGTCTCTGTGGCGCAATCGGTTAGCGCGTTTCGGCTGTTAACTGAAAAGGTTGGTGGTTCGAGCCCACCCAGGGACGATACTCATTTACTTAATTTCCCTGAGGGAGTCATCCCAAGGGATCAATAAAGTCTAGTCTAAGTCTCTCTAGTCTAGACACAAAGGTCTGTCTCACCTTCTTTGTCTCCTCTGTCCCTCCGTCTGTGTGTGTGAAGGCTGAGTCCATCTGTGTGTGCAGTGTGTGTTGCATCCCCTGAATCCCTGCACTGATGTTTTCTGTAAGAGCCTCAAGTATGGAAGACATGTAGGGGGCTACAGATTCACTGTACACTGTCTCTGCTTCTTCACGTATACACCCTGGAACACACACACACACACACACACACACACACACACACACACCACACACACACACATACAGTTAGTTCTTTAGCAGTTACAGGATGGCTCTTATCAGGGAACTCAGACTGGAGCTGCAGGTTTAACACACTTGTGTTCTGACAAACAGAGACAGTTCCTATAGACAAACACCTGCAGCAGGTGTGGGTGATACCTGTGAGTCAGTGTTCTGTGTTACATCAACACACAGAGATCAGAGGGTAGTCTACAGCTATGACCCAGAGACACGTCACGCTAGTCCTTCTCTGTGACGGTCACAGAGCTGTGCAGGGTGAGTTGGTCTCCAGGCTCAGACTGTCAGCTCAGAGTTCTCCTGCTGCATTCTGAGTCTGAGGGACAAAACCACCTGAAGCTGTCGATAATATATCACTGCACAAGGAAACTCCTCTGACGGCAGCCATGTTTAAGTCAGGTTATAGACACAGCCTTCACTCACCTCATCATCACATCGTTATGAACGTGATATCTCAGTAACAACTGGAGGGAATTACTTCAAATTTGGCCTCAAACATTCATCCTTAACTCAAGGATGAATTGATTAGATTTTGTTGGTCCAAGGTCAAAGGTCAAAGTCAGTGTGACCTCACAAAGCATGTTTTTGGCCGTAACTCATGAACTCACAAACTGATTATGACAAAATTCCACACAAATGTCTACTAGGATAAAATAATGAAGTGATGGCATTTTATATGCCAAAAGGCCAAAGGTCAACCTCACTGTGATATCATAATACTTCTCTGACCATTACTCCTCATCATAACTCAGGAACAGAGGGAGACTGTGACCATGTTTGATCATGTTCTGGTCTAGGTTAGTTAAAGCTCAGTGTGCTGTACCTCTGACTTTCTCTTCCAGGAAGCACAGAGAGGACATTATCTGGTCCAGGTTGGATCTGATGAGCGCCTGATTGTCTGACGCTGTCTGACGACAGTTCTCCTTTAGAGCCTCCAAATTTGCTGTTAGCAGCTCCAGCACCAGTGTGTAGGTTGCCTGCACTGTCTAAACAGAGAAAAAGAGCATTACAATAAAAACACATACTGCACTAAATGTGTCACAGTTGTGTTAAATAAACTTGAAATTGTGTGAAACATTGTGATGTGTGCAGAATTATGGATGAAGCTTGTATGAAAAAAATGTGTGGTTAGATTCATTCAGAAAATGTATGTTTTAAGATCAAATTCAGAACGAGGAGGAAATGAAATCTAAAATCAGTCCTGTTTGTAAACCCAGTGCATTACATTAACCCTCTGACATCCTCTGAACATACTGTGCTGTACATGTTACAGAGTGCCAAACAATCCCCACAGTGTAATGAAAAATATAGTAACTATGTCATGTGCAATATGTTTTGCTGAGACTGAGACTCACAATGTCAGAGAGCATAAAATGATGATGATTCACACAAGTCTGAAATCTCCAGTTACAGCTCACTTCAGAATAAACTACTGTTTATTGTTAATGAGAATAAAATCTGAATTGTTTAAACCTGCAGTTACTGATGTTTTTTGTTTGTTTGTTTGTTTGTTTGTTTGTTTTGTTTTTTTATGCTGTGACTAGTTGCTAACTGTGTGTGTCTGCTGTTGAACAGTGGGTTTATCAGATCTTTAACACTGAAACCAGCTGCTGCAGCTGCTGCTGTGGTGGAGCTGAACCAGAACAACCAGCTGAAAGACACTAAAACTCAGAGCTGAGGGGAACTGCAGAGTCAGAGGTTCATCGCTGAGTGACCCCTTTAACATTACACACAGTTAGATGATCCATTATTATAATAAAAATATTCATCTTGAATTCTTTCATCTCAGAATTTACAGTTGAATTTCTGAATTCTTCATTTTTTTGTCTTTAATCTTCTGAGATTAACATTTCAGTGGAGCTGTCTGCCACTTACTTTACTTACAGCTTACATACATTATTGAGATGATTTTCAGTCGATGTGAATCCAACACTGTCTCTGAATGGACACACATCATATAAAACTGCTGGAGGACACCAGTGCATAGTTAAACTCACCGCCAACCACTGTCGGATCCTCTCAGCCTTCTTGCCCTTCACTCTGGACTGAAGCTGACTCTGTAACCATGGCAACACTTCCTCCATCACTTGGGAGGCCAGCACCTACACAGGCAGAAACACAGTTGACTGAGCAATGAGACAAAGACCAGAGACAGACATAAAGCTGTGTGTGTGTGAGTGAGCGTGTGTTTGCTGACTTGCTCCTCAGTGCCCAGCAGCATTTCCCAGGATTCATAGCATGCTTTGTCCTGACGGTAGAGGCGGAGGGCTCGGGTGAACGCCTGGCTCTCATAGGACGCTTCACACCAGGGATCTGTGTGAACAGGACTGGATTTAGAGGAGGTTCTGATTCTGGAGGAGGTTGATGAAGATTGGTACATTTCTGTCATCCCTGTGGACCCTGGATATCAACACATCACCCTCATGCTCATTACAACATGTGACCAGATGTAGTCTGGCCTGAGACATCATGTGAAGTGATACTGATATTGATTAACAGTGGCCATAGAAATACCAGGTTTCTATTTAGCTGTTATTCATTTTGCTGGGAACTCTGAATGTTCCAAGGTTAGCTGTGTTAGCTGAGCAGAATTCATGGAGGCTGAGACAAACTGTGAAAACAGGAACAATTTAACTCAACCTAACTTTTACAAAGCTTGTTTTGTATCACATCAGATTAAATTGTACAGTTTTTTTCTTCTTCTGTTTTCTTCTTTTTTTCTTCCTGTTTCTTCAAGCATTCATTAGGTTAGAAACCAAACAAATCCACTGAAAATAACATGATAAACAATGAGTGTATCTCACTAAGGCGTACTGTGTTCATATCCAGAGCCTGGTGTATCTTATTTCTCTGTATAACTCAGTGTTGCTGTGTTTACTGGTGTTGGGTTTCACATCATTCTTCTGTTTCTTTCTTTGCTGTGTTCTACTATTATGTCTTTTGTGGTCCAGTTCCTCATATAACCTTTGGTTTTTTTCTTTTCTTACTAAATGAAAGGAAGAACTTTGAGGAACAGAAAGTTCCTGAGCATACTTCCCTTTGTGTGTGATGTGTTAATCACACTATTGCAACTAAAAACAGACTGGCCTGCTGATGTCACTGACATGTCAGGTGATTGGCTCCAGTCTTTACACTATCAGAACACCAGGAAAACCATGGTAGAAAATTATAAATCAGCTGAAAATACAATAAAATAAAGATCCCCTCATGATCCATGTCAGCTACTGTGGAGACATCATCTTTAAATTTCAGGTTTAAAGGTCCAACATATATTATAACTAAAACAACTAAATCAAATCACTTTGGACCCTGCATTTCTTTGTGCTGTGTGATTGTCTTTCCTTTTTTTTAAATCTTGGTGGTTCCTCAGTATCAACACTGCTTTCCTCATGAAGCAACGTAAATAAGCTGTTACCTCTGATATCCACCTGTTCACACTTAAACCCAGTAGAATAACCTACAGCTTACTGTAGATCTCAAACTAGAATCCTGATTACTTCTCTAAATATCTGAATGCATCATCTCAAACTGGCTCTTAAAAGCTGCATCCATCAGTTTTTTTTTGTTTTTTTTTTGACCATGTGAGGGAAGAGCAATCACAACAAGCTGAAAGCACACCTTTGACATGTTATCACCTCAGGTAACATGTTATGAGCCATGGTGTCTGGTTTACCCATCGTCACGAGAGCATGAAGTGAACATGAGAGTCATGTAAATGTCATGTCATGCTGAAAGACACTAACATGCCCGGCAGAGCTGAGTCAATAATAACTCTCTGTGGACACATTAACATTTCTTCTCTGAGCCACAATTTATATAAAAATAAACTCACTTTGTTTGGATGTAGTATTCTATTACTTGATGAGAAAAAATGAAGGCAATTTTTCTTTTAAATTTTCCCTTAAATAAAAGAGAGGAACTGGTCCACTCTGGTTTTCTTTAGAGGAAAGTTATTTTTGTGGACACCAGAGGGAGTCGTCATCAGCTTAGTGGATCGAAGAATTCAAGTCTAAAGGAATAAAGTGTGAATGTTGTTTGAATAAAGAGTAATGTATTACTGTGGGATGAATAAGATCAACACTGTTTTTCTACCACATCTCCTCTAAAGTCAACAGCTGGCCAGCTGGGACTTCCGGTGCAGATATGACATGACGTGTTTTCGCAACCCTGTCACTTAAAGTAAAGGGCTTGTTTCTGGTTTGTATCCTAGCTAACCACACAGGAAGTCAACAGCATTAATATTTTTATCTGTTGCCAGAGCAACTGCTACCACAACTGACAAGAGCCCTCTGCTGCAGTAGGTTCAGAGGTTTTATACCCTCATCTGACATTACAGAGATATCAATGTGCCCTGGTCTGTTTGAGTTAGTCTGGCACCATCTCAGTGATGGGATGGTGGTTAGAAGCTCAAAGAGCCTCAAGAGGTCTCATGCTGACCATTGAAAATACTGCATGGAACCATTTCTTAACAAGATGTAATCCAAGGTATCATTTGTTAACGTCAAATAAAAAAACTTCAGGAGTAGTTTAAATATTCTTTTGTAGTTTCAGCTAACTTTAAAGGAACGTTTAAAAATTTAAAGGAACGTTTCTGCTGCTCAGCTGTGAACTTGGTTCTTCTTGTTAACCATGTCACCATTTGTTCAGGATGACTGTGTGGTGTGATACTGGTGCAGATCATTCATGTTCTCCAGTCATACAACAAACAACAACACACCTGAGTACCAACTGCTGATCACACCACCACTTTCCTTTCAAATACTCTGACGGTTCCACCATAGTTTGTCTGTATATGTCAGCCCTGTGGTGATCTGATCCTTACTTACTTACTGTCGCAGCAGACTGACAGTAATGAGCCCACATTGGACCAGTGTAATACTGATTGGTTAACTGTGGCAAAAATGGTCTTATTATCGATTCAACATAGACAGTGGAAATTGTTTTTGGCCTTCCTCCTGACTGATAGCTGCCTCCACTGACAATTCAAAAGTATAGACACTCAACACGTCTCTTTGTAGAAACACCTGGCTGTTATAATAGACACCATCCTATCATGGATTCCTCATACAGAATTTGTTGATAAGAAGATACAGCAGTGCATTTACTTTCACCGTGGAAAAGCATCAAACACTTCAGCAGCTTTAGCATATTTCTGTTTTAAACTCACATTTTTTGTCCATACTTCAAACACAGAGACAGCTCTGAGTGTAAAACCAGGAGACTGCAGAGAACATGAAGTGTGAGTATTTTACCAAGGTTGCAATGTCTGATGCAGGTCTTGAGGGCAGACAGGAAGTGATCTCGTTCCTCTTCCTGTTGAAACAGGAAGCAGGCGTGGCCTGTGTAAGGCAGGTGCAGATACACGGCAAACACATCTGGAGATGACACCACCGAAGAAGAATCCTCCTTCACTCCTAAACAGACAGATGCTGGTGTTACAGGTATTCACTGAACCATGAAGCAGTTTATATTCAACAATAATGATGAACGATGAGTCAGAGCATTTATAAAGTTCAGGGATCCAAAACTTGCTTAAAGGAAGGAAGAGATCTTCTTCATATTTAAAAGAAGACAGCAGTGACCGTGCCATTTGTCTGGTATCACAGTCCCATCCACCACTCAGAGTCAGGACAGTTTCAGACTCAGGATGTTGTGGTTTACATCTCGAACCTTGGCCACACGTTAGGTGGTGGTGACATCAGCTTAACACAACAGCCATTTTGTTGCAAGCTTTGGACTTGGGTTGGTTCCAGATAATTGATAATTGATAATTGATCATTTTCAAGTGTAGTTTATTAATTTATTATCTCTGGCTGTAGGAACCAACTGCACCAGTAGGAACAAAAGAATAATAATAAAATAATAAATAATAATAACATAACATAAATAAATCAAAGAGAGGTGATGTGTGATGCTGGGAAGCTAACTCAGTAATGGATGAAACAAAGCAAATTTAACATTTATAAAGGTAATGGTTCAGGTTTAGTCCTGTGCTAACTTCATTCAGATGCTCAGTCATCAGGTAGATCCATTAGACCAAGCTGCTTTTAAAGTAAATAAAACCTGAAGTTGTATCTGGATGCTTTACTTGAAAAATGTCTGCTTCATTAATACAGATGTAATATCAGTAACAAAAAAAAAAAAAAACATTCTACAGTCAGGCACATGTTGAACACACTGGTCAGTCTGTGAAACCTCAAACCAAACCGTTGACACAGATCTGACAGATCTACTGTTACTGACTCCATGTTTGAGTGAACTGAGCAGTTTGAAGACAGTTTATGTTTTTTATGTTCCCAGAAGTTCCCAGAGTAAATCTGAGTTTGTGCAGATAGTTCACAATGGATCATGTAGGCTGATCAAATGAATGGTGTTCACACATTATTGATAAATACTGTAGGTTTGTTGGAGTAAGTCAACACTACCATTGAGTATTCCAGCACAGACTTTCTCCAGGTGAGCTCTGGACTCCTCCTGTGTGGTCAGCACGCTGCCCCCCACTGGCTGGAGGACCAACTTAGGAGCACCTCCACGATTGAACGTCTACAGATGGAAACACAGACACAAACACAGACAGGTGTGACAGAGAGGGATAAAGCTTTTAGATGGGTCAGAGACCCTGCTCAGATCAGCTCGGCTCTGTTTTTACTGAAACTCTGCCAGGTTCACAGTGTTTTAAAAGAAGTGTACCTGTACCCAAGAAAACACCACTGACATGTCTAAATGATCATAGGCCAGTTACTATGACAACAGTATACAATGAAATGCTCCGAGACAAAGAGTTCAAACCAACATATGTGATCATATACTTATATAATATATATAACATATATAACATTATTGTGTCAACAAAACTAATATTCAAACTCAGAGATCTGGGCCCAGCTCACTCCATCTTTCTTAACAGTGAGGTTGGAAGCAGCCCTCTCCTCCCCTCTAACCCTGAACACAGGTACATCACAGGGACGCTGTCTTTACATCTGTGATCTAAGACTCTGTTTCTAAACATCATAACATGATACAACAATGACAACAATGAGGAAGCTGTAAGATGGAGATATGTGGGGTAGTCTACGTCCTGCCCATGTCTCCTGGCTCCCAGTCCAGCTCTACCAGTCCCTTGGATGGAGTCTCTTGTCTGTGTTTGGTAAATGCTGATCATTGTATTAACTAATAAATCTACATGGGGACTGGGTGAGGTATTACATTTAAAAACTGGTAACAACTTGATCACCTTAGGAATTTTCTTTGCCAGATACAGAGGTGTAGGGGGGCTGCATGTGCATTCCTATTCACAGCTTTACTGCTTCTAACTCATATGACAATCACAATAAACTTGAACAATAGCAATAGGATACATACCATACAGATTATAATGTCATGTTGTGTGTGTAGAAGTGTGTATATGTGTATATGCAAGTGTTACCTCCACGTTTTCATGTATCTCCACTTTGTAGTTTCTTCTCAGCACGGCTGTACCTCTCTCTGAATTTCTTTCCCTGCTCCTCCCAGGAGGAGAACTTAACACTGCTTTGGTACAGCACCTCCTCTGGAGCATGCTGAGGCTGTACACATACACACACACACACACACACATACACAAACAGAGGGAGAGCGAGAGACAGAGAGAGAGAGAGAAAGATTCTCCAGCTGAATGAATATATAATAAACCAGTTCTGACTGATGGAGCAGCCTGCTCTAACACCAGTTCATAAAATAGGGACTTCATGTACATGGACACAAATTGAAACACATTTTGAGACGTCTTTTCTGAATGAAGCTCTGCATTCATTAATGGAAGCAGCAACCCCACCTGTAAGGAGACACAGTCCCACCTGTGGTTGGGTTTTTATTCAACCAAAGCACTTTGGTTAAGCTCAGTGAAAGATGGTGGTTCAGGTCAGGCACATATTATGTTATTCAGTATTAAAGCAGACCAGGATCTTTCACTAACATTAACCAGGAGCTGTGTGTGACTGAACACAACCATTAATAGTGTAACATTGCTGTGGTCAGTGTAAGTGGATATTTCACTGTGACAAATAAATGGACCAATCCTGTCCACGTCTGTCTCAGTGAATCAATATGTTGTGACTATTTGACAAATTAAATTCACATCCATGTGCATGAAATCAGTAGATTACATGCGATGACTGTTTGACTGTGTACAGGTTCAGCTCCTACCCTGTGAGTGAGCAACAGGCCCCTCCCCTCTTTCTTAGGCTCCACCTCCTGGTGTAGGTGTCCACAGTAGGCTGACGAGTACTGCTGACGGTAAAACACACTGAAGCTCTGGACTGTACTGTCCACGAGGCCTGGATACACACAAACAACCAACAAACACATCATCATTCTAGAAATGAAAGGTGTCATACTGTGTGTATCTCCATCTGCCCAGCCCCTTTAAGACATACACATAGTTAGCAGCAATAAGGAAAATGTGTACATTAAAACTGCACAAATCAATATTTTTGTATATTACTAATGGATGAAATAACTGTGTGTATTGTTCTGCTTTGACTGATGAACCCACACTCTGTACATTTCAGCCTCTTTCAGCTCGAGGTTGTGGTTCATAGCTCTCATCAAACCTCTCATCAAACAGTGGAGCACTGACACCAAAACAAAGCTAAAAGGACAGTGACTGCTCGACTCACATTGTTTGGGTGATGAGGGGTGCAACTACAAATGATGCTGCTTCCCCGCTTCGTCTGCTGGATGTGTGAAAAGACCTCAACACATTTGCCAACAAGTATATAAGATGTAATGTTTTCAAACCACAGTGACTAAAAAGTCAGTGAAAGCAGTTTTGAAGTTACAGCATCAAACTGCATCTGCTCAGGTTTCAGCGTAGGTGCCAAGGCGATCATTCATCCACAGTCTGCAACATACCGTACACAGAGGCTTTACGTTAGCTGCTCTGATATGAGGGACGGAAGAGAGTGAAGGACAGGGGTGAGAGACAGGGGGAGGCTCAGTACCTCACATATCACAGTGTGAATGTTGTGATTATGACATTTCATATGTCTGAATTTGTCAAATGAACAACTTGTTTCTAATCACAGTGATCAGTATCACTATCAGTATATGTTTAAAGAGTTTCACTGTGACTCATCAGCAGCAAACAGAGACTTCACCTGAAGCTTCTTCAGCTTCACTCTGTAAAATTACCTGAGCACTCACTCACACAGGTCATGTGACTAAATATCACATTCATCACGTTTTATTCATTTTCCTTTTGGAAAGGAAAACATTTTTCAAAGAACATAACAATAATATTATACATACATGCTGTATGATCATCATCATTGATCATACAGCATGGATTCATTAATATTACACAGTTACACTATTTTAACACAATAAGATGGAGCCACATCTGTCCATCCCACATCTGTCCCTCTACAGCAGTGAATGGAAAAGGAAGTGATAGTCCATCTTCCTTCAGTCAGTTGTATATGGTCGTCACAGTAACATAAAGCCAGAGTGAAGTCATCTCAGTGTGTAAGAGTCACTTCTGATCTGATCAAACCTGATCACTGACACTGGCTGTGCATGGGGAGCTCTGTTTACTATAAATATATAAAGACCTATGATAGAACTTATTTCTACCTGTACTCTCCTAACCACAGGCTCTTGATGTGTTTGAATGTGGATCAGTACTAATCTGTTGTTTACAGTGCATGGCTATTATCATGTATTCTTTGGGTCACTCTGTAGTCTGATTTTCATCTTACACACACACACACACACACACACAGAAAGAGAGATTAGACAACCCATAACACAGTAATAGCTGGAAATGGCTGTAATTACATTCTAGTTTGCAGTGGAGACAGGATGTGACCGTGCTGATAACATGTATAGGAATGCTCACATAGACATGAGCAAAGCAGCACACACAGTGGTTCATATCATTTTTGCTTCATTTTGTTTTAAAGTCAAATTCCTGACACTGACAAAAAAAAACACAACACATTTTAATGAAAGTTAAAATCTAATTTCCTTTCAACAGAGAAAAGAAAATCTGGTCCTGGTGGTCTAGTGATTCAGGCCAGTACCTCTTAACTGTGATGTCCCAGTTTGGTTTGTTGCATGTTTCCTGTCTATCTCTTTATTAAAAGCTGTCTAATGACGGCCATTGTAATGCTAATGAAAGCAGAAACACTTTCCAAAGGAATGTAGAACACAACACCACTACTACCTGCAGCCTTCAAACTGATCAGAGGTTTGAATGAACTCCTCTGACAGTGTCAACACGTCTACATAAGATTGTATCTGATCATACAGGGGTGTGTTTTCATTTCATTTCAGTACATACACATGACACAGTAGGACTGTTAGAAACGAGGTTTCCTACGTATTCTCTAACTAGATCTTCAGACCTAGAGCAGATACACCGAGGAGGGTTATCAACCTTTTGGCACGTTCAGCATCAAACTCACAGTTCAAATGTCAAAGAACGGTGGAGTCACAGATATTTTATCTACTACGACAACTAACGTCTACAATAATACTGCAACCACTACAGCTGCTACACTATTTATCACTATTGGTGGAACATCTGCAACAACTACAAGTACCACTGCAGCTGTTACTTCTGTTACTTGTACTCTGACTGGCAGTGCCAACATCTCCAACAGCTTCAGATATTTCTCTGTGTCTCTCTTCAGATAGGGCTGAGATATAAAGTTCGTATGAACAGGTCTGATCTTGAGGTGTGGACAGCTGCAGATTACACTGAAAACTGAAAGAAAAAAGAAAAGAAAAAGAGGTGATCTGTTAGTTTTACCTTTAATGTGGCTGATTTTGGCCTCATCCAACAAACCAGAGGAAGATGCTCCCATAGTGTCTCTGTTTCCCTTCTTCTCAAGTGTCTCTAGAAAAGCTTATTTCAGTTATTTGAATTTGTATACACAGCAAACCTACATATAACACATGACAGCTAAATGAGTTGCTCTTACGTGTCAGGAGGCTTTAGCTCAGCTCATTTCCTCTGTTCTGTGTGAGTCAGTGTGTGGTGAAGCTGGGCGGGATTGTTAAAACTGAGGTGAAGTCTGTCACAGCCGTCATCTCACAAACTGTAACATCACACACAGGCAGCACAGCCTCACTCATAGGGCCATCTGTTGGTAGACACTGATATTTTACTATTACTCTTACATCACACATTATTCTTTATTTATTTTTTTAAACTGTGATGCATTATGGGAAAAACAATTATTCTCTCATCTTTATCACTTTAATACTTACTATATAAGTATTGACTTCTTCACATTTTGTTACAGCCTGATACTAAAATCATTTCAATTCATTTTCCCATAACTATTTTTCTTTTATTAAATTTTATTGTATTTTTTTAAACATCACACTGACAGAAGTATCCAGAGTCTTGACTCAGTTCTCAGTTGAAGCAGCTTAGGCAGTGATCACAGTCTTCCTCCAGTCTTCTTGGTTATGATGTGATGAACTCTGCACACCTGGATCTCCTCTCTGCAGATCCTCTCAGGCTCTGTCAGGTTGGACGGGGACCGTCAGTGGACGGCCAGTTTCAGCTCTGTCTACAGATGGTGGACTGGGTTCAGGTCAGGACATTGACAGACTCGTCCCTAATCCACTGTGTTGTCTTGTCTGTGTGCCTGGTTTCCTGCAGACAGGACAGGTACTGGTACAGGGACACATCAAAGGAAAGCCCAACATAAAGTGTCTTAGTGAGGTTCTCTGTGGATGGGGGAGTTGTCCTCTTGTTTCTCCGATCATTTTCAGATTTTTCCTTTCATTTGTCACTGTGTGTGTAGAAGCTCTGGGCTCCTCAGTCTGTCTGTGACACCACCTCCTGACTGCAGGACTCACACTGAGCTCTGCAGTGAAACGGATCTGCCCGTTTGGAGGCGGATCCGTCCCAGACTCAGCTGCTCTCAGGATTCATTCAGTGTGTTGGAGATGTGGAGGAGCTTTTGAAGACCCATTGGATTGTGGTCTTGAAGCGTTTGGAAAGTCCGTAACGTCTCGGTGAAGTTTAATGTAGAGATCGGAAAGCTGCTTGTGGACCGGACCTGATCATTAGACCTGAGACCATCTGGTTCACAGACTGTTGCAGGAGAAATGTGGCGCACATTGTCTCTGTTGGTTTTCTGTTGTGCTGTAAGTGGACTTGATGTTCTGGACGCGGAGCCGTGGCGAGAGAAGACGCTGCAAACCGAAGCGACCGTGCGGGATAAACCGGAGGAGGATGCTCCCTCCGCGGCTCAGACGGAGGACAGTCTGCGGGGAGGAGAGCAGCAGTCCCCGGAGAGAGGAGCTCCCGCTGAGGGGACAGCGAAGCCTCTGGAGGAAGAGCTGGACAACCAGGAGAACATCATCAGCCAGGTCAGTGGACTCAGCGTCCTCATACAAACTCCTCTAACTAAACTGGCACAAGACATTTCTCTCATTCAAAAGAGGAACACAGCACACGCTCAGCTGGAAAAGATGAATGAAATAAAGACAAACAAAACCCTGATATATCTGATGATGATGATGATGATGATGATAATGGGAAATATCAAATTATTAGAGATGCATTCTCCAAATCTCAGGTCACATCTCACTGGTTACTTTGAACAAAACGTTCCATCCACTTCATAGATTATTTAAAAAAGCACAGTTCACTTGTTCTTTTTGGACACATGCTTTTGAACTGTAAATGTTGAATCTCTCGTTTCCAGTATGAGAAGTGATTGAATTGGACACGGCAGTTTTTACTTCGTTTCTCATTTAAACAAAACCTGATCCCTCCAGTGCGTCTGTACAGTTTAAATGACGTGGTAAATCAGACCCAGAGCTGCGTGTGTGTGTGTGTGTGTGTGTGTGTGTGCGTACACCATGGTAACAGTTTGCATCTCTCTGGTGGTTGGTTATGTAATATCCCTCTAACTGTAAGCGCTCCAAACCAGAAAGTGGCTGTTTGTAAACGCCTGCAGCTATCTTCTTCCCAGGCAGCTCACCACTGCTGCAGCTGCAAATCATCACTCATGCTGCCTCTCATTCTTTTATTTCTCATTCATGTTTCATTTTCACTAATAAACAGTTTAGACTAACCTCGAGTATCACATATCCATTCATGTTACAGCTGAGTTTATTAGTATAAGTTTCCTTTCACGTGAGTGAGCTCAGAGAGTTCTTCTCTTTCAGCTGCTGGCTGATTACGACAAAGTAAAGACTGTGACATCAGGGTCCGACTGTGTGTGTCGCTGCATTGTTCGACCAATCAAACGCTCTGACTGCAGCCGCATCCACGACAGCGACGCACCATCACCGGCCCAGGATTTCTACACTGTGGAGACGGTTACCAAGGGAACAGATTGCAAGAAGTGTGTGTGCATGGCTCCACCCTCAGCTGTCAACCCCTGTGAGGGAGAGTACAGGTTTAAAAAACTACAGGAGGCCAGCAAGGACGACATCAAGGTACGAACACACACAACACGGAAACTTATTCTCTGTGACAGTTTTTCTGATGAAGACCAGATAATAAACATGTGGTGAATATGTTGTTTTTTTCCGTCTCTGTCCTGTCATCTTTCTGTGTCATTCATCTGTGGTCTGTCAGCTGGCGACCATCATGGACCTGTTGGAGGGCTCTCTGTATGGAATGGACTTGTTAAAGCTCCACTCTGTCACCACCAAACTGCTGACCAGGATGGACAACATGGAAAAAGTGAGGAGACACACACACACACACACACACACACACACACAATATACCACTGTATCAAGGCTGTAATTTCCACTGGGTGAATGCGCAACATGTCCACCTCACTGCTCACTCAGTTGTATTAATCCAGATGATAGAAGCTCAGAGGTTTTTAACAGATGTGGATAGTTTCATTTGGGTTGCATTCATGTTAATATGACTGTGCACTCACTGCACTTTTAACTGCGTGTATGTAAATAAATTAGCAACATTCACACTGGTTGGTCAGTTTTTTTATTGGTTGAATGTCCCCAGACTTTCTTGCATCCCCTTGCATCATGCTTTTTGTGCCCTGCTCTACATTTCAGTAATCTGGGTAATTGGTTATTTATAGATTATTGTCTTACATGAAGGGAATGTCATTTCAAGCCCAGAAGAAGTGGTTCGGTGGAGTTTCAGACAGTGTCCATTGTTCCCATCTCTCTCTCTCTCTGTCTTCTCATTTCCTGTCATCTCTCTGCTGTTGGCTCTCTAGTAAAGGTACAAAGTCCCAAAAAAGCTTGTTTTTTTTTTTTTTTTAAATCTGCTTTCCATAATGAAGAATACCACTGGCAGGCATGTTAACTTTAAAGGAAGACTATGGCTATGGTTGGACTACACTTCTTGAAGGAAATTACATATGATACTTCTGCCAGAGAGGCACCTCCAGACTCAATACATGATCCCTTTGGACTGGATTAGTTTAGGAGACTGTTCATGTGGCACTCCCAGGAAAGGAAACTCAGAGGCAGTAATAAAACTTTGAAGAAATAAACTTTAATAATGTACCCTGGCTAAACACTTTATTAGGAACACCTCTCTAACACTGGGTAGTTCCTCTCTTTGCTCTGGATTCCTCCAGATGTTGAAACTTTCCTCTGAGATTCTGCTCCATGTTGACATGACTGCATCACGTCGTTTCTGCTGAATTGTCAGCTGCACATTCAACCTGCCAACCTCCTGTTCTACCACATCCCAAAGCTGTTCTACTGGATTCAGATCTGGAGACTGCAGAGGTCACTGAAGTTCACTGAACTCACTGTCATGTTGATGAAACCAGTTTGAGACTTTAGCTTTGTGACATGGAGCATTATCCTGCTGGAAGTATCCATTAGAAGATGGTGAACTGTGGCCATGAAGGGATGAACATGGTCAGCAACAACACTCACATAGACTGTGGCCATGATTGATTGGTTTACTCCATTCTGAGTAAAAACTCTAGAGACTGTTGTGTGTGAAAATCTCAGGGGATCAACAGTTTCAGTTTCAGTTTCTGAACAGCCTGTCTGACACCAACAATCATGTCACAGTCAGAGAATGTGTCACATGTTTCTGATGTTTGATGTGAACATTAACTGAAGCTCCTGACCTGGATCTGTGGAAGTTTATGTGCTGCCACATGATTAGCTGATAAATGCATGGATAAGATAAGGTGTTCCTAATAGAGTGCTTAGTGAATACTATCACCACTTGTTAACATTTTGAAATTGATATGAAGAAACTGACTGTTCAAGGTTTGTGGTAGCACTTGATGTGGACATTTGCTTGCAGACAAGCAATACATACAATCTGCCAAATTAAAAAAAAAAACCGCAGCAGTGGATGTGAACTGTGCTTTAAAGTTAACTGTAAGTTTTATGTTAACCATTCATGTCATCCTGTGTGTGCACTCTAGGCCTTTGCCCGGAATTTTACAGAGAGAGCAAGAGAGAAAGAACGTGTGAAGGAAAGACCAAAAGAAAAAGAGAAAGAAAAGAAGGCCCAGCAGAAAAAAAAGAAAGTGAATGATTTGGATCATGCGGGACAGAAAAAGTCACCTGCCTACACCAACAAGCAGGTATTAACTGTTTGAAAATGTGTGTCTAACAATTGAAAAGCTCAAACTCCTAATCAGTGTGACAGAATGCTGCTTGTACTGTTGCAGAAAAATTATGAAGGTCAGCTGAAGAAGAACCAACAGCAAGATGATCTGGATCAACAGCCAAGCAGGAATAAGACAGGAACTCAAAAGCCAGTCAAAGAGAAGACAGAGCCAAGGCAGCCAATCAAAGACAAGAACAACATGGTCATCAGGGGCATGACCTTTTACAAGGCAGAGGAAGAGAGCTATAAGGAGGATGACAGAGGTAGGGGAAGGAAATATAAGACCGATGTGCTATTTTTATCTACTACCACAATGACTTGATGGCTGAAATAAAGAAAATTGTTAAAAAACTGTATCTGTTATCTGTTTCCTTCTCCTACAGCTACTCTACCTGTAAATACTTCACTGGACTTACTGATCTCTGACCAGCTCCCCCCTGGCAGGACTCTCCCTATCCAGAAACCAGGACCTGCACCCACTGTTAGCACAGACCCAGACAACAAGGACCTATCAAGGAGACAGAGTAGTTATGCACCAACACAGCAACCAACAGATCATCCCACTACCACCCAACAAACTACAACTACAACCACACCCGCTCCCTCCAGCATGAAACTGGAAACGACCACTACAACAAAACCAACAACAACCAAAGTCACAACCACTTCCCAACAAACTACAACTGCTAGAACTACTATTCAGCCTACCACGCCTGTCACTCAACAAAGCACCTCAGCTTCAGATCCCAATATAGGTCCACCCAATGATGAGTCTCCCACAGCAGAGTCGAAGCCAGGACCCAAAAGTCGACTCAGCTGGACAGAGAGCCCCGGTGACCAACCAAAGGCCACCAAAAAGCCTGGTACAGACACAGTACAGTTTCTTAGTTAGTGAATGCACATATTTTAGGATTGTTGTGATTGAAATAAACACATTCTCTCATGTTACAGAGTCAGACCATTACCTTCATTATGTGTTGTTGCAGTGGTGTGTAAGGACACCGTAGCCAGCCTCTCTGACCCAGTCCAGTACAACTCTTATGGCCTGAGTGACGGAGCCTGGATGAGAGATGCCCGCGGACATGGCAACGTCATTTACCTGACCAGTGGTCACTATAGCAACAACCTCCTAGAGTTCCGAGACATGGATACCTTCAAATCAGGTTGAGTTGAATCCTCCAGCACTACTGATAACATATTAACATACTGATTGTATCTGATGTTCTTATGCTCCATTTGCAGCCTGTTGCTCTTAGTTCTGTTGGCATTCATGTTGTGTTTTGTTTCATATAGACATGAAGCTGTTAACAGTGATTTGTGTTGCACCAGACAGTGAAATATGATTGTGATATACACAAATATATTTTATGAAATCTGACTGGCTGTCACAGACTACTCCAGTAAACATGGGTATTGTGTGTACTTCAACCAGTTCAGTTTGTGGTTACTTAGAGGTTAGAGAGCTTTTAGACATTTGAAATGCTGCCATCAACAGAAGTAACATTTGTACTGTTCATAATGGATGAATCACACCTTGATAGACAGTCATGGTTACACTAAAGGTCATGTTGTGTGTGTTCTTCCTGCTCAGGTCAGCCGAGTAACTCATACAAGCTGCCATACAGTTTCACTGGAACAGGCCACGTGGTGTTTAATGGGGCTTTCTACTACAACCGTGCATTCAGCAGGGATGTCATCAGATACGACCTGAGACACAGATACGTCGCTGCCTGGACCACACTGCATGATGCTTTACTAGAGGAGCAAGCTCACAGGACTCAGAGTGAAGTAAGACTCATGGTGTACTGTGTGTGAGTGTGGTAACTGTGATTTTACTCTGCAGATTTCATCTGGTAGATGCTTTTATCCAAAGAGACTCACAAGTAGTTGACAAGACGACCAGGAGACAGATGCATCATGGTCAAAGAAGGAGAGGTGGTCATCAAACATGACACCCAGGTTAGGGTGAGAGATGAGTAGGAGATTTTGATGTTCATGTTGGGATGGAGAGATTGACTGGCTGGGATAACTCAGGGTTCAGTTTTAGAGAGGTTTAGTTGTTCCTTCATCTATGTGGTTATGAAACACAAACCAGGATCTGCGTGGTGTTGAGATGGTGATATGACAAGCCATGTCAGCGGATAATTAGACTTAAAGAGGTGGTGTATATTGCACAGAGAAGGGGCCCCAGCACTGATCCTTGGGGCAGCTGATGGGATATGGATGTTTGTCTGTGCCATGACACACTGAAAGAAGGATACAAACCAAGAATGTACTTTGTTCAAGATGCCTATACCAGATAGTACAGGAAACATCACTGACCTCTCATTGACAGGTGACCACTGAGGAAAGGTGAGTGCGAGACAAAATGACCTATGTGTCCTGGTACTTGACAACCACAGAGACTTTCACTGGAGCAGTCACCAAAACAGCATGGTACTAGAAAGAGGAGTATACAGTTGGAGGAACAATTGAGTGAATTTCCATTTGTTGGAAATTAGGAGACCGGTCCCGCCTCCTTAGCCGGACAGATGGAAGTATGGAGAATGTGTAGTTAGTGTAGAGCGTGGCCGGGCAAGCAGTGTTTCCTGGTTTCACCCAAGTCTCAGTGAGTGCCAGAGGCTCAAGGGATAGCAGGTTAGCATGGATAGGAAAGAAATTAGTTTGTTCACTGCAGACAACTAGTTCCACAACCCAACAGAAGGAAGCACATGTAGGTGAAGACTATTGCAATGACCAGAGGTTAGCCAGATTTCTTTGCCTTTTGGCATATTGATGTTTTTTACATTTACTGGAAACAACAGGAACCGAGTAAAAGTACACAGCTACCTTTTATTGTGAGGGCCAGCACAGCCTGCAGTTTGTCAACATCACCTACATGTACAGGGCTGGTCCATTTATTTGTCACAGTAAAATATCCACAGCAATATTATACTTATTAATGGTTCTGTTCAGTCACACACAGCTCTTGATTAACGTTTGTGAAAAATCCTGGTCGCATTTAATACAGAAAAAACATGTGTCCCAACCTGAGCCACCATCTTTCACTGACCTCAACCAAAGTGTTTTGGTTGAATAAAAACCCAGCCACAGGTGGGACTCTGGATGTGAACATGGTCCCTTCTGTGACAGTCGTGGGCTTTGTAAACCTGCCATCCACCCCTCTGCTTCTATTAATCAATGTAGCATCATTCAAAAGTCTCCAACTGAGTTTGAAAGTTACGATCATGACTCGTGACCATGTACACCAAATCAATAGATTACATCTCATGACCATTTCACAACCTGCTATGACAGTGGGTTGAATAATATTAAAGTCATGAGCAGTGGGTTTCAGGCTCTGCAAAGTCACTGCAGCCAGTTGTCTACCACTTCGTAAAAATCTGCCTTTGTGCTGTTCTTTACTTTTTGTTAATTACAGCAGCACCACCAAACCAATGGGAATCATATTTCCCGGGAAGCATCTGCACATTATCTCCAGTTACCGTATCAAATTTCATGAATCTAGCTCATTCCAGCTCACAGCAAACTGAGTGTTAGCATAAGATGGCAGGTAATGATGAATAGACCACGCCCAAATCCATCAATCAAAATGGGCTGAATGATCAGGAATTCAGTTCCACCTATAAGCAGCATCAATACATCAAACATGCCTCATGCTTGTGTTTGTGAAGCATGTTTGAAAAGTTCACAGCCCATATTCACAGTGTGTCTCATCATCAGGATGTCTGTAACTTTGTGATGTCATAACTACACAGCCACCGCCCTCAGCCACGCCCACAGTCACGCCCACCCAGACCCATCGTCCAGCCATTTTTTAAATTTTAACTTTTATTAATTAACAATTATTAATTATTAACAACGTGGCACCAAGCTGTCTTTCCATTGGATGTCAGGAAGAGATCACTGTACAGCCTTCCCAAGGATCATAATATCAGAGTCCAGCTTTTCTTTCTTTCTTCTTTTTATTTCTTTTAAGTCTTGTGATTTGAATGTGTGGATCTTTTGGTTTCAGGTGGAGTTTGCTGTTGATGAGTCCGGCCTGTGGTTACTCTACCCTGCTATGGACACAGAGGGCTTTCACCAGGAAGTAATTCTTCTCACACATCTCCGCCCACGAGACCTTCAGCCAATACGGAGCTTTCGCACAGGTCTTCGGCGTGGCCGCTATGGAAACAGTTTCCTGGTTTGTGGCGTGCTTTATGCCGTGGACAGTATGGAGCGTCGTTACGCCAATGTGACGTACGCCTTTGACACACACACGCTCACACACACCGTGCCAAGCCTTGCGTTCACGAACATGCATGAACACACCTCCCAGCTGGCGTACTGCCCACTGGACAAGAAACTGTATGCATGGGACGACGGACATCAGATGATGTATGATGTCATTTTCGCTTATTAGCACAAGGAATGGACACGAGATGGAAGAAAGGGATGGGTAGATGGACGGTCAGTGATTTGGCATGTCCAGCCAGAGGCCAAACTGAGGCTGAGGACAGAAGAAAGGAGATAAGAACTGAGCAGATACCTGATCAGTGTCTCAGTCTAACTGACCTCAGCTGCTGCTCTGCCACACTCACCACAGTCACTATTAAACAGCCAGGGTCTCATTTCCCACCTTTGATCATTGCGAGGGTTTTCTAATAACATTTCTATGAACAGGACTACATTTCTTCCAGTGTTTTCCACAGCAGCAGCTTCAGGGCTGCTTCCTCTGATGTCAGCTCTCAGTGGAGACGATGCTGAATGCGCTCGAGGTAACCTGTATATATATACCTGTATATATAAGTTTTATAAACAACACAGTGAAATGTTTTATAATGTTCAGTATGAAAACAAACCATATTTGACCATATTTATATATAATTATATGATATATAAATATAATGTCAGGTCTTATGTCTAATCTCTACACAATGTTCAGTTCCAAAGGTAAAAGCTGGTTCTGGCAATGACAGAGGATACAGATACTTTACATTTTAAGTGTTGCACACAGCGTCAATATCGTACCATTCTTATCAGTGTGTAATGAAGCTGCAGCCTCCTCTCTGATTGGATCAAAGCCTGTACTGTATGTTTTTATCATATATGTGTGTTTTGTGTGTTACCTTCTGTCCAGCAATGAGAATCTACAGTACAGGTAGAGCTTCATCTGCCACTGAACTCATTTAAAACACATGCTCCTCAACAAGACAAGGTTGATTTCAATTGCTTTACTACAAGTTTGACTTTTTGTTTTTTTAATTTATAATAAAATGTTGCAAAAAGATGGGGGTGAACTATCTCTTTCCCTTTCTTTTTCTTTCTTTCTTTCTTTCTTTCTTTCTTTCTTTCTTTCTTCCTCCTCCGCCTGTCTTGTGCAGCCTGCTGTGGACATTATTTCTGGGGGTGATTTAGTATTCCTGGAAGCAGCAGAGTCACTGGAAGGATCCCAGGGTGGAAAATAAGACCCAGCTCGATGTTGGTGAACCTCTGATGGGGAACTCTCAGGACACACACCAGACCTTCAGCATGTTAAAGAGCCTCACATAGACTCAGACAGGGCCATGTCCTGGTGTGTGATATAACTGCTTCTCAAATAGCCATTGTCATTGTTTCCAGTCTGGTCTGGTTCAGATCAGTTCTCTTATACACGAAACAGAAAAACAATCAACACATTTCCACGTAACACGTTTTCAAAGCAGGAGAACACATAGGGAGTTAACGCCGCTGCCTTACTGACTAGTCTCTTGAGTCTTTGCTCCAATCCAACAGCCCCTGACATGTGGCTGCTGGGGGGGTGGAGGCTGGAGGGTGGGGTGTGTGTGACCACCAAGCAGGATGTAGAAGAATGATCCCCATTCACATCAACTGGATACTGCAGAAGACTGTCCAAGTCGTATGAATGTACAGTATGTGTGTGTTCTCTACAACTAAACCACTTCATCTAAATGTCTGAAAACATAAGGACCACACACACACACACACACACACACACACACACACACACACACACACACAGTGCTAACGGTGCTATCTGTCCAAGTTCACAGAGCAGCCTGTATAATGCCTGGTTTAAAGTTAGCAGTGGTATCTGTGTACACATTCCTGACTTCCACTGAGCTGAAAGTCTGTACAAAGAAAGAAAAAGAGAGGGAAAAAAGGAGGGAGGTTATCATGGAGAACATGACCTTTGTTTCAGAAATACTCTCAGTTATGTGGGAGGAATAAGAGGAAATGACAGAAAATCCACTGAAGAAGTCAGTGGAATGGAAGAAGAAGGAGAAAGTAAAGAAAAAGAAAAAACTGTGGGTGAAAGAAAGGGTAAAGGTGAGGGGCATGGAGAAAAGACAACAAGTCCTTCAACCTAAACAACCATATATTTGTCCCCACCATCTGACACAACTCACAAGAGCGTCTGCTGAAGTCCTGCTGCTATGGTCGTCATAGTTACAGTAATAAACACTCAGAGTATACCCCCAGTGGTGTTCCAGATGTTCATCGCCATGGTTACAGTAATAAACACTCAGAGTATACCCCCAGTGGTGTTCCAGATGTTCATCGCCATGGTTACAGTATTAAATACTCAGAGTATACCTCCAGTGACGTACCAGATGTTCATTGCCATGGTTACAGTAATATACACATGGTTAAGCTCATGTTACTGTCATGGTTTGGATTCAAATAAGTACTTCATCAAGGTTATAGGACCATCGTTGTCATGGTTACAAAACTAAACATGGCAGTTAAGGTTGTGGTTGTGGTTAAAAGAAAATGACTATTGGTTTTGAAGTAAAGAGTGGTGCCATCCATTGTGTTTTAAGGGAGGACAGTGTCAAAGGAGAGAAAGGGAGAGAGGTGAAAGGTCAGAGGTCAAAGAGAAGTGAGGGGCACCGTTTTTAAGACAGAAGAGAGAATTCATACAATACCTGCCTTCCCAAACTTCAAAGGTGTCAAGTGTGTTATATTCTGACTGTTCTGTGCGGCTCTGCCTCCCAGTGTTCTCTGACCTCTCCTCCCACTCTATGGCTCTCAGCTGAAAGACCATTGTTTCCTACTGAGGATGTAAATATTTAAAATGGTTCACAGATACACTGTGTGGTTTCAACATTACTGGAGCAGGAGGAAATGGTGCTTTTGTTGAGGACCGTCCTCAGAGGCAGATTAATACATGTTTGGTGCTGTGGTGAGTATTTCTGTCAACAGGACGGTGTGTGTCTGTGGGACTGTGAGATTGTGTGTGTGGATGGTGATGAAGGAACAGATCACTCAGAGCTGCGTGGCTCTGATGAGTTACAGATGAGATAAACATGTTGTTCACTGAGGTTGTGTCAGCTGGAGCTCTCAGGACAGAGACAGTCAGAGCGGTCATCCCAATGTTGTCACTGTCACAGTCTGTTGGATCCAGGAAACACTTCATCAAACACCAGCCTCAGCAGGTCACCCAGATAATCTGTAACACATGATAGATTCACTGTCACTACTGTCACACACTGCAGATAAATATGGCTTTGAAAACAGAATGTGTGGTGATAACAGTTCTAAGTGAGCAGTGATGTGACATCCTCACTGTGCCATTCTTTCATCTGGCTTTCACACCATGAGCAGTGAAAATGATGAGGGGAGAGAGTGGACCATACCCAGACATCAAACCATCCAATCAATCAAAACAGAGCTCTATAAGATGTATCAAGCTCTGGTGATACATGCTCTGTTGGTTTTGGTCTTTTCATGGTATCTGTAAATAAGAAGAAACATACAGACTAGTACCAGATGTGGCAGAGACAGGGAGTGACCAGATTCTACAAAAACTTTATCTCTGGAGAGCTTTGGAACAGTCTAAATACTGGAACACAGTTTAACTTCACAGAAAAAACAAACATAAAATCATAATGTTAAGCAGGATAGATCCAGGATCATCACACAATGATCCCAGATATCAGCATTTAAAAACCTTTACTTTAGACAGGTTGGACAGAGTCAGCAGTCCTTGCCCTGACACAGTGTGAATCCTCAAGAGTTAAACCTAAAACTTCTCTAAAGTTAGCAGGCAGCCAGAGAACCTGCTGTATGTGCTGTGAGATGTGTGTCTGCAGATTTTCTGAGTGGTGGGCTGGTGCAGGTGGCTGAGACAGACGGGGGTGATGTAATAGTCGAGGCATGTTGGAATAAAAAGCATGGATGATTTTCCTTAAGAGATTTTGTTTGGTGGTTAAACATAAAGCCAAGATTTCTCAGTGTGGATTCCACATCGGAGCGAGCACAACCAGTCCTATCCAAGGCTACCATCACTTACAACAATCCACTGATAGAGACAACAGATTTTAGAAACATTTTAGAACATGGATGATGTAGGGAACAGCCCTGAAGTCTTTTTTCTGAACTAATCTTGTACTGACTGCAGCAGAGACAAAGGAAGCACCAGTGTTACTGCTCCCAAAGCAACCTTCAGCTTTTATCATTATAGTAAAACACAGATGTAAAGTGAGATGGTGATGACCTGATGATTTAACAGAATCATCAGTTGTTCCACAAAAACCAAGAGTTCCACTGCTAATCAACAAGTAGAAGAATAAAGTTTCTCCAAACACAGACACAGGCATGTGTGGTGTTTATCTTGAAGACAGAATCAGGAGGGGTTAGAGGAGTTAGCAAACAGCAGCTATCCACCATCATCAGTGTACATCATTAGCTTAGTCCTGACCAATCAGCAGACACACCTAGTATATATTAGCCAGTAGTGGAATACAATGAAATGCTGCTTATATATTGGAATTATCATAATGAGAAGATTCTGACTTGTAAACTGCATTCACATCAACATCCATCCATTTGTTATACCTATTAATCTGTGAGGGTCAGGTGGGGTAGAGGCAGGATATACTGTGTGCAGGACGTCAGCCTGGATGTCAAATTAACATCATTCAAAACTTTAACATAATACTGGTGGTTAACTGATCAGACAAAAGAATAAATGCTTCCAAATACAATGAATAAATTACTGGATATGACAGAAACCAAGTACAGCTGTGAGCAGTATTAAGCTGTGTGTCAGGTGCTACATTGGTCAACAGATCTCAGTATGGTTCCACTGAAGAAATACAACATACAGAGCTAGTCAGAGACTCAGGGAGACACGAGCTTCTTTACACTGGATGGATGTTATAACTCGACTTTTAGAGCCCATGTTTCTGGATATCTAGTTGCATAGTTGGTCCACGACTACTAGGATGAAGTGTCTGATTTACTTCTCACCAGTGACCTGACAATGTCTATGATAAAGGTTGCATACTTGCCTTAACAACTCCCATGCCTGAAGTTAGTTGGCACGTTTAACAGAAATCTTTTACATCTGTAGACATGCCAGGCCAAACAAAACATTTCCCTACCCTAACCCCAGATGACCTGCCCATGGAGCTGAATGGTCCAGGGTCAGAGCCCTATGTCTCAGGGACTGGCAGCATCAAACCTGACCCTCTGTCTGATATCAAATAGCCTCTTCTGAATGATTTCTGATCTGCTGCACTTGGCTGTCAGCTTCAGCTCCACGCTATCCTGACATTTTGTCTTGCATTCCACAAATGTATGATGGCATGTGCATCTCTGTGGGGAGTGCTGTGTTGGAAGTTGTCATTGGATCATTTAGGGCCATTGAGAAACTCGTCCCTATGTTTCTGGAATTTTGATTTTCAGTTGGACCAGACTCCAGTTCAGTGTTGTAAAAAGGTAACTCTTTAAAACCTTTAGAAAGACTCTGTGCTCCTATAGTTACCATGTGACAAACTGATACAGTTGGCCTTTGTATAGAGTAAAGAAGTACTCGATTGGTTTTCCTGTTTGGACAAGACAGTTTTATGTCTTGTCCCATGTCGCCACAATAAAAGCATATAACTCTAACTCTTTTGTTTGTCTTGAAAGATGAAAAATGTCAGGTCAAGAGGTCATGGTGGTTTGAATATTGTGGTTGCATATATGAAATACGGAGACTTTGCGTTAGCTTCCAGCCAGACCCTCGGTGCTGGTAGACAGGAAATACTAGAAACCAGAGGAGACGTAAATGGTGAGAAGAGAGCAAGCAGAGGTGAGGAGAGGAGTGGTGGAAAATAATGCAGGAGAGAGGAAATATAGAAGGAGAGATGAGAGGAAGAAGAAGGAGACTAATGTGTCCCCCAGACATTAGTTTGCAACATCTGGTTTGTTACTCGAAGCATCTCAGACAGACAGAGAAAAGAACACAACTGAAGCATTGATGGGAATAAAAAATGTTGTTGTGGTTGATACAAAATTATGGAGACAACACAAAAATGACAAGCAGCTCATTTAGCTTATAGACACATAAAACCATGAAGAACTGGACAAAAAGCATAAAATAGTTGGAGGTTAGAAGATGTTAAACTTCAATCTCATACAATGGAAAATCACTCAGTTTGCCAAGTCTGTCTGCAGCCAGAAGCTGAGACTGCTAGAAGAAGTAGAAAGACAGAAATAGCTAATTCTGGAAAGTTGAAAAGGAGTTCCTGCATGAATCCGCAAATATTGCAGACTCCCACAGTTTACTGCCAAAAACCTCTTACATTCTTTGGAGTAATGACTACAATTAGTGAAAATCACCTTTCCAGTTAAGTCTAATCAGACTAGCAGATCTCTCCCGAGCGCTTTCGAAGTAGAAATCCTTTCTAGCTGCCCCATGAGCCCAGATATACAGAAACCACAGAGTCACAGGGCCGAGGGTTTGAATGACTCACATCCTCCATTATGTCACTCCTCCTCTCTCCTGCTGTTGTAACTCTTCACTGGACCAGGAGACAGGAAGCAGGTAAATGAAAGTGATCTTGTTGTCTGTTGCAGACAATAAGCACAGCTACAGGTTCACACTTCCACATGAAGTCTCTGCTTATTTATCACCCAGCTGTTGTATCTGATCTGTTGTTTTTGTTTTGTTTTTGTTTTTTCCTAGACCAGGTATTGTACCATAGATGTGGTAGTTATGTGGACACTGGATCTCATTTTATCCAAACACAAATCAATTCCTCTCCATCCTAAGACTTGTTGCTGCTTTTGTGCAGGAAAATGAGAAGAACTTTATTACCTGACAGTGTGACAGACAAATAAAATGATTCATAGAAGTCAGCATGTGTATTTTTAATGACTGAGTTAATGACTCAGGAGGTCACTGAAGTTCACTGAACTCACTGTCATGTTGATGAAACCAGTTTGAGACTTTAGCTTTGTGACATGGAGCATTATCCTGCTGGAAGCATCCATTAGAAGATGGTGAACTGTGGCCATGAAGGGATGAACATGGTCAGCAACAATACTCAGACAGACTGTAACATTCAGACCATGACTGATGGTATCAAGGGCCCAAAGTGAGTCAAGGAAACATTCCCCACACCATTACACCACCACCAGCAGCAGCAGCAGCCTGGACTGTTGACATGTTCACCACAGTTGTAAAGAGTTGTTATCTGAGTTACTGTAGCCTTTCTGTCAGCTCCAACCAGTCTGACCATGACCTCTGACCTCTCTCACTGGATGGTTTTTGTTTTTGGCTCCACTCAGGAGATCAACAGTTTCTGAAAAACTCCAACCAGCCTGTCTGACACCAACAATCATGTCACAGTCAGAGAATGTGTCACATGTTTCTGATGTTTGATGTGAACATTAACTGAAGCTCCTGACCTGGATCTGTGGGATTCTATGTGTTGCACTGCTGCCACAGCGTCCTCTGTCCCTCATTTGGCTATGTAGGTACACTGACAGAGGTCCAGCTGTGGTCTGATGACTGGCAAGATGGTGAGCAGGGTCAGTTTTTCCAGGCAATTCACAGCTATTTAAGTGGTTGGAAGAGGTTGTGTTGTGAAGGACCAGACTTCTTGGGCACTTGTATCATGGTGGATGTTTTCCAGAGGGTGGGTATAGATGCTGTCCAGTAGGAAGGGAGGATGGGAGAAAGCTCCATGGCACAGAGCTGGAGTATCCAAGCTGGGATGCCATCTGGCCCCGGTGCCTTGCCAAGTCAGACATTCTCCAATGTTGAAGGGGGATGTGTGAGCTCTCAGCAGCTCCTCACAGGTAGCAGGGTGGTTCTGGGTGTCAAAACGTGTGTAGTGATTGTTACTGTGGAACGATCATGTATTGATTTATATCTAGTCAATGAGGTTTTTTTTCTCTTTATTAAAGGCTTGTTTAGTGTTCATACGTGATTCATGGTTCAATCTGTCCTTCCTTATATCTGAGTTCAGTCTCATCATAATCTGTCTGTTGATTGTTTTAAGGGAAGCCCAGTCCCCAGTCTCTGCTTTTCTTTGTGCATTTAACATGAGATCCACCCAGGGTTTGACAGGGTCTGTGTCTCAGTGTGGTGTTCAGACTTCGTCAAAAACAAGGTTGTATAATAACAACAAAATACACAACACAGATGCAAACCACACCTCCACTCTGCTCGACTGAAGAGTCCTGTCTCTAAGGTTCCTTGCCTTAAGTCTGAGGTAATTTAACTTTGTGACCTGTTTCTGTTTTTGAGCTTAAGAATCTGGGACTAAAATCTCAGTTTCGTCCTGGTTGAGTTAGAGTCACCGATTAAACTAACCTGCATGTCTTTGGACTGTTGGAAGAAGCAGGAGTACCCGGAGACCCCCCCACGCAGGCACAGGGAGACCATGCAAACTCCACACAGAAAATGAAACCTGGAACCTTCTTGCTGTGAGACGACAGCGCTAACCACTGCACCACCGTGCTGCCCACACACTTGAGACAACAAAAAAGAAATCACTGAACATTTCTATTTTATTATATTGTGATGGTCTTACACAAAGTTAAAGCAAAGCTGAGGAGAGTGTACACAGAATAAAATAATGAATTTATTTTAACCCTAAATGTCTAAAGGATGACCTGATGGGTGGATGTATAACTAAAGCTGATCTAACTTATTCCTCCACTGTTGACCAAAAACCATTACAACACATCAGTGAGCTATACTGTTATACCCCTACAGTAGGATGGCATTATCACTGTTTAATGAAAGATTTATACCAACACCTGATAACATCAGGAAGTTGCAGGTACACTATATAACATGCTGTGATTATTTTGGTTGGTTGTAATTGGTTAATTATCATAAATGGACATTCAGTTACTGTAAAATGAAGATGTAGCAGTTATATAACATAACAGCAGCACTGACATCCACTGAGCTGGACTTACAGAGTGACTGGTCTTTAAGGTATTATTTTTTTATTACCTCAAAAAATATAAATGGAAAAAACAATGGCTATCCAATACTAATGAGAAATCAACACACAAGTGAGACCTGCCATTTCTGACCCCTCCAAACCAGTTTACAGCCAAGCCTTTACCAGTGCACCCATCAAGCTATATCAGTCACAAACAGTTAATATCTTCAGTTCTGACTGTACTCACTGCCAGAGCTCCGGCAAAACTCACACACACACGCTTGTCTCGGTCACTTTTGGGGACATCACATGGACTTGCATTCATTTCATGGAGACTTATTATAACATGGCTTCAGTCAGTTGGACAGTCAACTGATCTTTAGTCTGAAACACACAAACAAACACACACACACACACACACAGTCCTGTGTAAAAGTAAAGGGAAGTCCCCCCGTGATTGATTCCTAATTCCAGTGCTTATGAGAGAAATGGAAAATCCCCTCCCCCTCCCGTCTGTTTCTGGTCTTTTCTTGTTTTCACACATTTTCACTTCACCTTATTTAAACTCTTTTTCCACCTTTTTACATAACCCTCTCTTTTAGTTGGTCATCACTGCCCCCCCCCCCCCCCCCCAAAACTGTTTCCAGTGTGAGTGCTCCAGTTTTCCAGGACAGCTGAGGTACAGTCCTGCCTCATGCTCAGAGACTGTGAAGGATCTGTCTTGTTCTGGATCAGAACATCACATGAACCACAGCTGACATCTGATGGGTTTATAGAGTATATTTCTATAAACCAGAACCACTACAGCTCTCCACTGAGAGCCAGTATGACAACAGTTAACTGATCCATGATAATAATGACAATGATTTATTCCTTTGTGGAACTGGACTACGACCAGAGTCGCAAATGATTACACTGTATCCACAGCCTCAGGATTAAAGGAATGTCATCTGACACATGTTCTACTCTGTCAGGTTTCAGGATGAAGTGATGTTTGAGCATCAACTTGGAAAACTGCAGACAATCTGTAAATAGTTGCTGAAGGTGTTCATTAGAGACAGAGCATCATGTCTAATGAAGTCCTCCACTGGTTCAGTCTTTGTGGAGAAGCTTTTCTCCAGCTGCTGTAGAAGGAGTAGATGTTTTTATTTTAGCTCATCTGCCACCTTGTGGAGCTCATGTGTTACTACAAATTATGTTGGCAGCAGACTTCACAACACCTCTATTGAAAAAATACCAGTTTATGCTTGGATCATATAACAGTTTGTTATGGTCCAGGTATTGTCCTTTTTAAAACTGCTGTTATCATCCTCTCTACCAACCATCACAATGGATCACAGTGAACCTGTGGTTACATAAAGGACTGAACATGAGAATCTTTGTATGATCCACTGTGACTGGTTCCAGTCAGTTCATCTGGGCAGCACTTGTAGAAAATATTACATCATTTGATTTAAGACTGAGGGATGTTGTCTGGATTTTTACCGTCGTGTCCAGAACAAATAAATGTCCAACTTCACCACAGTGAGATCTTCCTGTTGGATCCATCAGCTCTGGATCTGGAGTCTGGATCTGAATCAAAACTACACCATCAGGCAGAGGGAACCACATGTTTCTGTTGGATGTCAAAATAAATCCCCAGGGAGTTTATACACACGCGCACACACACACACACACACAGTAACAGAAACATCAGTACAGATTTGTCTTTTGGTATTTACAGTGTTTTTATTTACAACATGTGTGTTTACTGTCAGACACATTCTGATTCTAATTAAGAAAAATGCAGGTACAAAAATTCACTTCTTTAAGTTGATCAGTTCTTTTATCATTCATTAACTGGAATACTGTAACTTGTCTGACTGTGTTTTCTCTTTTTCTGCCTGCAGAGACTGTCACTTGTTGTGTGTGTGTGTGTGTGTGTGTGTGTGTGTGTACTTGTATTCAGGACCAGTGTGAGTCTTGGGAAAGTGACAGTCTTTCAGAGGGCTGACTGAGGCCCGTGCTATTTCTGTATGTTGAGTTGTCGGATCTCGTCCACTCTGTTGCGGTGCAGCTGGAAGGCAGGAGTGACCCAGCGACCACACGAGCACTGATCCCCACACCAGCTGAAGGAGCCCAGCTTAGAGCTGCACTTAGGACACAGCAGCTACACACACACACACACACACACACACGGGACAAGAGAGGAGGGAAGCAGCACTCTGTCAGAGCAGGTTACACAACCACTGTGGCAGCAGATCTGAGTCTCACAGGCTCTATGAGAACATTCTTGGTTTTAGGGTTCAGGTTAAGGCCTTCTCACACTGAGGGTGTGTTTTTTTCGCACAATTAATTCATACGTCAATTTATTTTTGTGTGTCAAGCTGTTGTTTTTCTCATAGAACGTGAATTCGAGGTATGGCTATTAAATAATGAGACTGCGCTTATGAGGATGAAACCACGTGGTTCACAGTCACACCGAGTGTTAAATATTAAAGGCTGGGTATTCACTGCTAGCTACTGGTTGAAGTACACATGGCTTTTCTAAGGCATTGGAAAATGATTAGCTTAAAAGCTGAGCGACACATTAACTTGAACTTTTTGGTGAAATTGAACAAAACAGCAGCTGAATCTTTTCATACATTAACTGAGGTGTGTGGGGAACACTGCATGTCACGTGCACATGTGTCTGAACGGCACAAAAGATTTAGTGAAGGCAGAGAGGACGTCCAAGACGATGAACGTTCCGGGCGTCGATGCACATCAACAACTTCTGCAAACATTCAACAAACTGAACAAATCACTGGAAATGATCAATGACTCAGTATAAGAGTGAGAGCAGAAATGGTCTCCATTGATAAAGAGACACTTTTGCATGAAAATTTGAACATGACAAACGCGTGTGCCAAAGTGTTCCCAAAACTTCTGACTCCCGATCAAAAGGAAAAACAGTTTCTGGCCCAAAAACAAATCCCAGTGCTTGATCCCCCTCCCTGTTCACCTGATCTAGCACTGTGTGACTTCTTCCTTTTTCCTGAGATCAAATCTGTTCTCAAAGGAACACATTCTGAGTCTGTGTCAGAAGTTAAAAAAAGAACGACAGAGGTTCTGAGACAACTGAAGAAGACCTCCTGCACTGCTTTGATCAGTGGAAGAGCTGAATGCAGCAGTGTGTTGATGCAGGAGAGGAGTGTGTTGAAGGAGAAAGACACTGAAAAATGTTTCTGTTCAATAAAATTGTATTACAGTATTAGTCTCATTATTTAATAGCCATACCTTGTATAACACAACAAAAAAGCGATGAAATGTTTTGTTGATTTTTCTGAGCTTTCACACTACAAATAAAGGCGTCACAATCACACAGACTGACAGAGGCTGCTCTCCGGCTCGAGGGATCCCGGAGGTCGGTCCTCTGCCTCCTCAGATGTGGCGGTCGCATCCCCAGCAGGACCTCAAACTATCCCACAAACATCCTATAAAATATGTCTGCAGCTGGCCGTGGTAGAGCTTCAGATAGAAATACAAAAGTGTGTGAGTGTGTGCATTACCTGTCCATCCATCACACCAAGTAAAGCTTGTTCCATCCACTGCACTGGTTCAATGAAGTAAGACGTACACTGGACATCTCCTGCGTAACGACACATTTAACATCATTACTTATCACTCACTACCAGCCCAGTGTGACATTACTGACTGTGCCACCCACACAGGTGTTGACTGGACCTCCACCCCTCCAGCTGGTGGGGCCCTATGGGACTACCACCTGTTCCTAAAAACAGCCCTGTTGTTAGTCGTGATGGACTGACAAGTGTGTGGTGTGTACTGTCTTCTCACCAGTCAGGTTACTGAACTTCTTGTGACCAAAAGCTGATGCTCCATCTCCTACTGGGTGACTGAGGATACTGGAGGCACGGAACAGAGTTCGTCTGCAGAGAAGGTGGAGATGAGTCAGGAACTGAGTTATTCCTTTAAACACAGTGGTAACAGAAGGGTTTATGAAGCACCATTCTTTCACTTTTCACCTGCATTTCCTGCAGCGATAGGACACGTCAGAGGAGGTGGAGTGGGCGGGGTCAACTGCAAACAGCTCCCTGGGAACCTGCTGCAACTCTACACACACACACAGTGTGTGTTGGCTACTGGTCCATAATGTCAATTATTATTATTATTGTGTCTGTGTGTGTGTGTGTGTGTGTTTACCAGGGTACTTCTCAGTGATCTTGGTCAGTCTGTATTGTTTGTACAGAGGACTGGAGGTGTCCACTTCACAGTGCAGGGCCTCATACAAACACAACTGCTCCTCAAAACCACTGTTGACCCTTACAACACATCACATGATCACATGACCATCACACACGCTCTCTAACATCACCTCAGCCTAATGACAGAAACACTTTATCACTACCTGAATGTAGCCTCTCAGATAAAATGAAAACTGTAAAAACACACTACAGACATGCTGTCAGTCACAATAGACAGACACACACACACACACACACACAGGCACTTACTGTACGTCCTGTTTGACACTCCTCAGTCTGTGATAAGCCTCACTGAAGCTCAGCTGGTATCTCTTCATTAGATAAGCAGTCACAATAGTGGCACTGCGACTACGACCAGCCTGACTGACAGACAGACACAGACACACACACACACACACACACACACACACACACATGAATTGAAAAAGTGAAAAAAAGAATAAACTGGTGATAGTATCTTGGAGGCAGAGAGGGTGCTGCTTATGAGAGATGCTGCTGAGGTGCATTATGGGAACTGTAGTAGACTCCTGAGCTTCATCCATACTAAGGAAGATATTTCTGCTCCTGCTGCTTTGATTTTGACCACTCTCATCTAACCTTTCTCTTGCAAGTGAAGAAAAATGGCATCTTTAACTTTATTACTGCTCATTTGTTTTTCAACTATTAACATTTAGATGATAATTTAATTAATAATTTCAGAACTTATTTTCAAATAATCAACTTTAATTCACCACTGAAAGTCTATGGAGGTGATGCATTCCAGATACTGGTCACTTCAGGCCTTTAACAAACTGTGATAGGCACAAATAAAACAGCTAACAACAACAACAACAACAGTTACCTGAGAACTGCTGAATGAGAGCCAACTAAAGCCATGTCCTCAGGTCAGAACATTCAGTGTCTTTATTGACAAACTTTTGAAGGGAATTTATCATAGATGATTAGAAAAGTAAAAAAAAAACACAGGCTGGAAACACATTGAGGGATACAGGTGACATGTTGATAGAAAGCAACAGAGCGGGCATCCCGTTGACCTTTGACCCTTACCAGTGAACGATTGCAGCCCGGCCTCCATCTACAGCCTCCTGAATGAACAGGAAGCATTCGTCCATGTGACTCAGCAGATCAGAGGTCACCTCATCCAAAACATTGACCCACTTCCTGCGAAAGCCACCGTCAGCAGGAAGCAGGGGGGCGGGGTCGACAGAGTCCACAGACAGAATATGAGTGACATCTGCATCGGCCAGCACCTGCCTGTCGTTTAGATCAGCTGCGGTGCCAATGTACAGACCAGGGTCCACCAAGAGCATGCTGACCCTGACCCTACACAGGAAGTACAACCACAACTTTTAAAAAGCTTATCTGATCCCACATGATCATGTTTTAATATGACAACTGACTCTAGCAGCTCTTATGTGTCTTCGCTAAATTTCATTGTACAATGACAATAAAGATTCTGTTTATGAAAGTCTGGAAGAAACTCAGATGACATGATCTTTGCTTCACACCACACATGTTGGTCTGTTCTTTCTCTGTATAACTGTGCATTACATTTATTTAATTCTGCTTTAAAAATGTGGAAATCAAAAGACTGAAAGAGAAAGTATAATTATTTAACTTCCAAGTATCAATACAGGACAATTTGAAAATATAGAAAATATCTTCAGTGTTTTTAGTTTGTATTTATGAATTATGCATTTAATGTGCTTTGTTTTCCTTTATTTCATATTTAAATGGCTGTTTCATTCATCAGTTACATTATTTTTTTCCCTCTACATATGGGGGATAGATGTATTGCTCGTTGCTGTTTGTGTCAGTGCAGACAGATAATTACGAATCACACAGATGAATACTGAGGCTGGAAACCTTTCAGACCTACACAGAGTAATAACACTGATGTTAGCTTCCTGTCTGTGCTCTGGAGTTGGTCTATATCACAGCGCTGTTTGTCCATGACACGATGATGACAGCAGGTAACTTACCTCGTTAGCTTAGCTTAGCCTCTCAGCGGTTTTAGCCCCTCCGTCCTCTCAGACCTGTTCGCTAGGTTCGGAACGAACATGTATTAATTACAGAGAAAGTGAATAGAACAAAACACTACAGCTACAGAGTTAAGTCAGAAAAGTACGTGTGGTCTGTTTGGTTCGTCTATTAAAATGTCCGCCGGAAACACACGCTTGTGCTGAAGTCTGTTCCGCCCTCAGACATAGACAGACATAAATCTGACTGCACTGACACCGGGCTGTTTTTAAACCAAATTTATTTGCCTGAATACTTCTGTCAATGTGACATTTCAGTCTTTCATTTATAATTATCTTTCCATAAATATCTATAATTCTGTTCTAGTGAGATGGAAGTGTGGCTCATGCAAAGATTTTCACCTTTCAACAGAAAAGAACGGGCCAGGCTCTGTAGAATAGGATAAGGAGTGGAGGCTGAGTAACATGATAAAAATCAGGATAAAAACAAAAATTACAATACTTTAGAGAATAAAAACGATCAACACGTGTGAATATTGAGAATCAAATATTTCACAGTAAGTTCCTAATGAAGCCGAGGTTGTAAAAGTCTGAGTGAACTAACCCAGACCAAACAGGCCTCAGCCACAGAGCTGAGATTATGAACAGGAAGATAGCAGGAGGATGAGGTAATGCAGGCAGACGGTGGTCAGCAGCAGCCCACTGTCCCATCGCAGAGTCAACACACACATTTACCAGCATCTTCACACACACACACACACACACACACACACACACACACGTCTCTGGTGATGACTTCATGTAAGTGACAATTAAATGCTCCTGTAGAATGAACCTCTGAACCCCTGTTGTTCTTCTTTCTGCTGCCAGATACTCGTTTCATGACGTCTGTCTGATTCTCAACACCTACTGAGTGTGTGTGTGTGTGTGTGTGTGTGTGGTGAGGGTGCGTCCCTCTGTCTGTACATGGTCACAATGTGTATTGCTCATAAAGTTTTACAAGCTGCTTTAATCTGAGCATCTGACCAATCAAAGCAGTCGCCTGTGACCACACCGCTTCCTGAGCTCTGCTCATCACACACAACTGACCATTAGAAATATAACAGCACACACACAGCAGGTGAGTGGGAATGGAGTGGGTGTGCTTGGTCTGCTGCAGTGACTCACTGACCCTGAATCAGCCTGAGAGTCAACAAACTCATTTACAACAAAACCACTTTTTTCCTCCTTGTGAACTTCTGTTTTTATAAAGGCTGCTGAGTTTTGATCTTACTATAACATCTTTCTACAGTGGCCCTGAAGGTCAAACACACATTTAACAAAACACAATGACATTTAACAAAACAACATTTTTGTGAAAAGTCATGTATGTTTTGTGAGATGTTGTGTTTTATGAAATGTCGTTGGGTATTACAAAATGTCATATTTTGTTGGACGTCTAGTGAAATGTTGTTGTGTTTTGTAGAATGTTTTGTGTTTTATGAAATGTCATGTTTTGTGAAAAGTTTTTGTGTTTTGTAAAATGTTCTGTTTTGTGAAAAATGTCCTCACATTTTGTAACAATTTTGTGGTGTTTTGTGAGATATCATTGCGTTCTGTGAAATGTCGTTGGCTTTTGTGAAATGTAATGTTCTGTGAAATGTCTGAAGCAGCAAGGAATCAGCTGAAACTTTGATGTAGGTCTGTGATTCAGATTAAATCAGTTTCATCCATTTTACATTTAGTTTGTCTGATTACAGATCAGATTGGAATTTACTGATATTATATTCATGAAGGCCAAACATGGAGGCCATTATCACACAAGCTTCATCATAGCAGGCTCTCATCTCTCAGTTATTGGTCCATTGATTTCACTTGTCAAACCAGTCATCATCTTTATGCTACCCTCCCTGTTCTGTGGTCTGTCACTCCCCAGTCTAACAGTGTTGGAATCATTTAGGACAGTAGACCAGTTCTGGTGTCCCATCATGTTTTTACTCTTGAAGTCGCAGAGAACAGACCCTCTTTGTAATCTGTAGTTTTTGAAATCTACAATATTAGTCACTTTGTACAGGTGAAATATTTTTCTGCTTTAGCCAGTCTCCTTCTTCTTTCTTTCCCTCTCTCTGCTTGTCTTCACATTGACAGGAGACAGATGAATCAGACTGAAACTAAAGAGACTGACCTCTCTCAGTTATTTATTTCCTCTCTCTGGCTCTTTTCCCTCATCTTCATCCTGTGAACTTCACCCACATGTACACACTGTTTTTATGACCCAGGCACTGAGCTGAACACCACTGCAACACCATCCAAACCACAAACTCACATCAGCTTTGATTCCAGCTCCAGCTCCGGCTGGCTGCAGGGAACTGATGTCAAAAGACAAGAGGCAGGAGTGATGTCATGTGTGGGGGACGCCACAGACCTCACAGGTGTAAGAAGAAGAAAACACATTGAAATACTGTACTAATGTCATGCTTTAGCTTAAAGCAATCATCACTAGATGAGATAGATAGATAGAAGAAGCTTTTAGTGCACACAACAACAGCAGAGTGTTTTGTAGTGACTTGCGTTGCCTCTCTGGTCTCTGGGTAACTGTGTGTAGGAGTTCATTTATTGCCTGTGTAGGAAGGTTGAAAATGTCCTGGCAGGTTTTAATTTGTGTCTGGGTGTAGTGTGAGTGTGTGTGTTTGTGTGTGTAATGCTAATTAAAAGTGTCCCGTCTCCTATATAAGACCAACACACTGACAGGTCGGGAGAAGCAGAGGTGACACACTGAGAAAGTAACGATAGATTCTCTCTCTCTCTCTCTCTCTCTCTGTATCTTACAGTTACTGAGTCGTTGATTAAAATGACGATAATGAGGATGGTGATGATGAAAATGTCACTGTGGTTTCTGCTGCTTGACCTCTCTGTGAACTCTGCTGCTGCTGGACCAGGTAGGCACTGACACACACAAACACATACATACACACACACACACACACACACACAAGTTTAACTTCCTCTATGTATGACACCGACATGCTGTCTGCAGCTGATAAGTCGGATGATGACTTATATATTCTCTGTAGGTGTTATATGATGTGTCAACTCACTCACTGTGGTTTACTGATGCAGCTAAGACCATCTGATGTTTGTACCCATGATGCCCCGACATGTATATCTGATAATATCTGATAAGGGATCTGTGCTGCTCTATGATTTCACATAACACAGATATACTACATTATAATGTCAAACACTGTGTGTCTGCCTGGTTTGATCTGCTAGCACCTGAAATGTTTAATATTGTACCTGTTACACCTGAGGATGTGTTACAGTCCAAGTGATGATATTGTCCAGTATAAGGTTGTGTGACTGTGTGTGTGCAGGCAGCTGTGTGGGTCGCTGTGGTGAGGTTTTCACCAGAGGACGACAGTGTACCTGTGACTTCAGCTGCCTGCAGCATCACGAGTGCTGCCAGGACTTCGAGGCTACCTGCACCACTGGTAAGACCAGATCAGAGAAGATCAGATCAGATGAGACCAGGTCAAATTAGACCAGATAAGATAACACCAGATCAGATGAGTCCAAATCAGAGAAGACCAAATCAGATGAGACCAGATCAGATAAGACCAGATTGGATAAGACACACTCAGATGAGACCAGATCAGATAAGACCAGATCGGGTAAAACAGACTCAGATGAGACCAGGTCAGATGAGACCAGATAAGATAACACCAGATTAGATGAGTCCAAATCAGAGAAGACCAAATCAGATGAGACCAGATCAGATAAAACCAGATCGGATAAGACAGACTCAGATGAGACCAGATTAGATAAAACAGAGTCAGATGAGACCCAGTCAGATGAGACCAGATCAGATAAGACAGACTAAGATGAGACCAGATTAGATAACACAGAGTCAGATGAGACTATGTCAAATAAGACTAGATCACATGAAACCAGATCAGGTAAGACCAGGTCAGATAAAGAGTAGTGATGGACTGTTGAACCTGTTGGTCTGTGTCTGCTGGTCTCAGCTCAGTCCTGTCAGGGTCGCTGTGGTGAGCCGTTCAGACGTGGTCAGCTGTGTGAGTGTGATCCCCAGTGCACCCGCCACAACACCTGTTGCCATGACTACCAGCTACACTGCGGTAAAGACCAACATTTCCCGCTGTGACCTAACAACACATGGGAACATACGCCTGATTTAAAAAGCTGCTTCTCTTCACAGACGCCGGCGTGTCGCCGTCGCAGCCCGGGACTCTGCAGCCCGGGACTCTGCAGGCTCTGAGGGCCGCTGCTCCAGGTTAGAAACCATCAACAGCTACTAACAACTGGACTGTGATCACTGTACCAGATTACTTCTCTGAATACAGTAACCAAACCGGTGCAGGTGCTGGGTGAGGCCTGGACAGGTGCCGCTCAGACTTTCTTTAAGCTTGAAGGGTTGTGGGTTAAATGGGTCCAGGACTTTGTGTGTGTCTCTGAAGACCATACTGACGTTGGACTGACTTCTCTCTCTTTTTGTCAGTCTCTTCCTCAGGTAATGGAAAATCACAGAAGAGCAAAAAAAAGTCCAACAGTGAGAGTGAGGAGTTGTTAAAAGGTAAGGCTGAATGTGTCGTCTACTCATGCTACATATAACATATACTGAAAAAGACTGGATTACTGACCCATCCACTACAACATGAAATATTTCATTATTCCTTATTCATTTGCTCCTCAGTAGCTGATAGTGTTGTGTTTAATGACATAAAAACATCATGGATGAAGGATATGTTCCTCCCCCTCCTCCTGTAGGTGTGAGTACCATCTCTGGGGGTCTGCAGCCAGTGTCCATCCCCTCCTCTCGCAGTGGATCTCCAGTCTCCCCAACACCTCTGAGTGCTCTGCCCAGCTACAGTGCTCTCTCTCAGGGTGGCAGGGCCCCTGTGAGCCCCTCTGGTCCTGGAGCTGTTGGTGGTGAAGTGAATGGTCACCCGATGCAGTCACCTGGGGGGGCGCCTCAACGCAGCTCAATTCAAGGTTCATTAAACAGAGATTCTTTTAGTCTGAATATTTGATTCATTTTAAAGTGTTTGCAACTGAAGACAAACTCCGTGCTCACTGAATCCTGGATAGGGTTTTTTATTTATTTATTTTTTTATTTGTTCCCAGGTCTGACAGGATCCAGGCCCAGCACTCTGCAGGATGTAGTCCAAGCCTTGGGGCTGTCTGTGATGGATGTAGTCCCTGAAGAACCAGGTGCAGGTATGAAAACAGGTTCTGTGGATCTGTGACCAACTTCAGTCTGTTGAGTATTAAACACATATCTAATTTCCCTGAGGGAGTCATCCCAAAGGGATCAATAAAGTCTGTCTAAGTCTAAGTCTATCTCAGTTTCAAATAATGAAACAGAGACTGAGCTTTGATCTGCCCCTACACAACACTGTGACGGTGTGTGTGTGTGTGTGTGTGTGTAGGACTGTTTGCTGATGCAGACTTATGCAGTGATACTCCCATCAGTGGACTGACAGCTCTCAGCAATGGGACCATGTTGATATTTAAAGGTCAGTATAACTCATCTCACCTTCTCTCTCTCTCTCTCTCTCCTCTCTCTCACTATGTGTGTGTGTGTGTGTGAAGTGTTTTTTTCTGTAGTCCTTGTTTGTTGTTGTAAGTTGCCCTCAGATGAGATACCTGCCATGTCAGAAGTTGTGTACTGTATATGTGAGAATGTGTGTGTCATGGCTGGGGATTGAGATGTAGAGTGGTCTGTGTACCCTGTCCTCACTGTATGAATTGTGTGTGTGTGTGTGTGTGTGTGTGTGTGTGTGTGTGTGTGTGTGTGTGTGTGTGTGTGTGTGTGTTCCAGGTGAGCTGTTCTGGTCAGTCGACCCTGTCAGTCGCTCGGTTGGTCAACCACAGAGAATCACAGACACTCTGGGCGTCTCCTCTCCCATCGATGCTGTCTTCACTCGCTGCAGCTGCAGCAGAAACACCTACATCATCAAGGTACGCATACGACTACAACACTCCTCCTCCTCCTGCTGCTGCTCCTCCTCTGCTGCTGCTGCTCTCCTCCTCCTCCTCCTCCTCCTGCCTGCTGCTCCTCCTCCTCTCCTCCTTCTCCTCCTCCTCCTCCTCCTGCTGCTGCTCCTCCTCCTGTTGCTGCTGCTGCTCCTGCTGCTCCTTCTCCTCCTCCTCCTCCTCCTGCTGCTGCTCCTCCTCCTGCTGCTCCTCCTCCTCCTCCTCCTCCTGTTGCTGCTGCTCCTCCTCCTACTACTCCTCCTCCTCCTCCTCCTGTTGTCGACCAGTCTGTTAAATGTACCACTGCTTCCAGGGAGACCAGTACTGGAGTTTAGATGAGAACATGGCTGTGGAACCAGGCTTTCCCAGACCTTTGACCTCAGAGTTCCCAGGTCTGACAGGACCCATCAGAGCTGCGCTGGCAGTCCCAGCCACCAAGACCAGACCAGAGACTGTGTACTTCTTTAAGAACGGTGAGGAAGACAGAGTCACAGAGACACTCAGAGCGACACAGACACAAGGACAGGCAGAGAAAGACAGGAACAGGGTTAAATTACAGGAGACATTCAACAGACAACAGACAGGTCAGAGGTCAGGACTGAAGACAGGACGTCCAGAGCCAAGTCATAAAAGACAATAGATAAATAAGGGGACACCTCAGCAGACAGAGCATGACTCTCCACTCTCCTTCTCCATCATCTAGGAGACATCATGCAGAGCTTCACCTTCCCATCATGCAGCACCAAACCCAGGAGCCCCCTGAAGAGACGCTCACCTCCCCAGGCGGGTGAGTAACCTCACTGTCCACCTCAGCAGATACTAATGCACCAACATCACTCATCACTGGAACAGCAGCTGGACATGTTCTGTTCACTGTTTGATGCTTCTGCTGGTCTGTGAGATGAACCACTGAGGACAGACACTCAGAATAAACAACCAGGTACTCTCTGACAAAAACCATTCTGAAATGTTCTGAAACCTGTTTTTCATTTCACATCCTGAAGTTCTTCAGAGCGGAAACATCAACATCAGAGTGTCTCTGAATGGATTCCCCACCCCAGTGTCCTCTGCCCTGTCCATGCCCAGCCCCGACAGCAGCAACAGATTCTACCACTACATCTTCTCTGGACGTAAGAACCTCCCACACTGCATCATCATCATCATCCTCATCAGGCTGTTTTCATATCATCAGGTTCATGACTCTGATTCAGTCTCATCAACATGTCCAGCAGCTGCAGCTGGTTTCAGAGTGAAGGCTCTGAGGACGACAGAGTATGCAAAATCTGAGTATGCATGTTTAGTTTTCAGGGATTATTCCCAGCACTGCAGTCTGAGCTTTATTTCTGAGACAATATTTATTAAAAGAAAAACCCTTGAGCTGGGACACAGAGTGCAGATGTTCTCCATACTTTCCTCAGCAGGCTTCAGTTAGTCATGGATTCATTTCTACCATCTCTATGGAAACAGGTCATAACACATCAGTGTTAACAGATTTTCCTGCTGCAAGTAAAAAAAAAAAACAAAACAATCCAACAGAATAAAGCTCTGTTAACTTTTGGAGAGAAACCTACAGAGCAGTTTGTAGTTTAGGTTCACTGGATGTTCCTACCTGATCTGGTTCTCAGTGTCTCAGAGGTTTTTGTCTTCTCTGCAGCGCTCTACTTCAGAGTCCAGATCGTAGGTGACCTGCCGGCACTGGCCAAACCTGACCCATCCTCAGCCCTCGCACCCCTGCCCATCTTCAGCCCTGCCGCCATGCCAACCAACTCTGCCAACATGGCCACCCAGAACCCCAACCCTACCTACCCAGTCAACTCCATCACTGTGTGGCTGCGCTGCCCCTAGAAACACTCTGAGGGGGAGACGGCGGAGGCGCTGCTCTGGTGTTTCTGCTTCAGCAAAACTTCTGCTCAGTTAACACGTCTGCTTCATTACAGGAAGTCATCCACCAACATCTTCCAGTTCCAGGAAGTGTTTGTAACAAAAGTCCATCCCAAATGTTAAGTGTCTTACCCTTCACTGTTAACACCCACTATGACTCCCACCTTCTTCATTTGCTGTTGATACTTCACCTGCCACCAAAACAGCTCCAACCTGATGACACACAGAACTTCCCTGTGAAGGTCCCTGTGCTGTCTCTGCAGTTTAACTACCAACTTCTACTGGACTGAAAACAGTTTGAAAGTGACAGGTTCTATCTGGCCAGAACTGGTCCTCCAGTTCTTTCATTATTGGGTCCAGTATCTTCATTACCCCTCTCTATGTCTGATATGTTTTGTGATGAAGTCTGTAACATATAAAATGTATCAGATTAGTTTTGTCCGAACCAACAAAGATAATCATCTTACAGGAAGATAAAGGTGAGTAAAGGGGTCACAGAGAAGAATCTGAATGACTCATTATTCATCTTTATTATTAAAACAAACAGCACAGTGAAGAAACTAACCAGCGCTGCTCTCATCAATACATGTAAAACAAAATGACACAACTACAACTGGATTCACTGACAGTATCAGAGCAAGGATCTCACACACACACATCTCTCACATCATCTCTGTACTGGTGTGATTATTGATTATGGATTGGACAGAGGATTCACTGATAGACACACGGTTTCAGAAGTCAACAAAAAAAATGATGTGGGAATGAATCGTCTTTTCCTCGCCGGATGAGATGACTGAATCAGGCGATGCCCCCTCTGCCCATGCCCCCCCCTCTTCCTCCTCGAGAGAAGGTTCCTGAAAACAAACACAGGGAGAAGAAGAGAGATCATGTGTTGTGTTCATGGTGATGTTCCTGTAATGTCTGTACTGCTGCTTACTGCACCTCAATAAACAGCTCCATCATACTGAGTGTGTGGTGTTAGTGTTCAGTACTGATCAGATGAGGGCTGTGTGGTGTGTTACCTCTGCGGGTCAGAGACAGCCTGGCCTCCCCCCTCCCTCCTCTGACTCCTCTGCCTGACAGGCTGCTGATCAGTGATTGGCTGGTCACTGGGCGCCGCTGGGTAACGCTGCTGGTGTCTGACAACAAAACACAGAGATCAGACCGGATACCAGAGTCTCAGTGAGGGGACACGAACAGGACACACTGTTCAGCTTTATAAACAGATTTAAACATGAACAAACATGACAGATGGAGGACTGTGGGAGCCAATCAGAGAGGAGCTGTAACATGGAGGAGTACCAGCAGTTCCAGCAGTAACAACTTGAAGGTGCAGAGGCCTAATGATCATTAACTACAGCCTGATAGACTCCAGACCTCAGGTCCATGACAACCTTGACATGAGAGCTGACATGTTGGAGTGTGAGAGAGGCAACACTGTGAAGTTCTGTACACAAGCAAGAGGAGAGGAGATGAGGTCCATGATGAAAGCTGCTGTAATATCAATCTCCAGAATGAATTACCAGGGTCTTGGCTGGTGGACGGCAGCGATGCATCATCACTCTGCTGACCTGCTGACTCCATGTCTGTCTGGCTCTCCAAAGAAGACTCAATACCAGGCCTGAATGAAACACACACACACACACACATCTTATCAGGCTCCATCCTGAAAGATCCCAACTGTCTGGAAGCTGAGTTAAGTCACATGTTTATGTTATATGCATGTTTCTGTTATCAGGAGAAGGGATGTGTCCGTCATTTACTCTGAGTCACATCTTTGCTTCTCCGACATTAAAACCACAGATTAGGTTGTGAAGTGCAGTGTGTGGTGTCAGTGAGTGACAGCTCACCCCTCTCCTTCCTGCTCCACAAACACCTCGTCTCCGTCGTCTGCTGCAGTGGCAATCCCGGTGGAGGCCGTTACCATAGGAACAGACTGGGAGGCCATGTTGTCAGCAGTGTCTGAGGGCAGAGACTCAGTGAAGACCGTCACTGACAGAGAGCAATAGTCAGGGAACGTGATGTAGCATTTACACTTCACACTGACACATACTGTACAACTCTAATACTGCAGTCTATATGTGTGTGTGTGTGTGTGTGTGTCTCTACCTGGTGCAGCCACCTGTAAAGGTGTGGTGGGGACACTCCTTCCTCCTCCATCTTCATCATGAGCAGCCAGGAACAGAGGAGACTCGTACATCCCCAGACCTACAACACAGCAGCAGTTTAACAGTTTTCAACAAGAACTCAACTCATATACACTCCTGTCTGAGTCTGAGTGTGTGAGTGTGTGTGTGTGTGTGTGTGTGTGTGTGTGTCTGTGTGTGGTACCTCCTTGAGAGGCCAGCTGTCCCAGGTCAGAGTGTGAGGCTGACGTCTGAGGCAGCAGGTCTTCTGGAGGTCCAAACCTGAACCTGGTGGACAGACCTGCTACCTGAGGAGAGCTGAGGAGGTCACAGACAGACAGGAGAGGAAACATGATGAAGCATCCATCCAGGATTCAGCTCAGCTTTGTTCAAGTTGTTTTCATCAGGAGATAAAAAATTATTTATCCTAGGGATGGGTGATGTGACGAAAGTCTCATGTCTCAGTAACGTTATATATAGAAGTCTTTAGAATCGGTGCAGTATTGATCAGTGAACCTGGACACAGTGAACAGCTGCTGCACACGTCCACATTAACATGTAAACTCTGATTTTGCAACACCACAAAATAAATGATAGAGCATAATATGAAACAACAGATGCTTTGATTTCATCATCCCATAAAGTAAGTACTGAACACGTCACCATTTTCCTCAGTAAATATATTTCTAAAGGTGCTACTGACATGAAATTTTAACCAGATGTTGGTAGCAACCCAATTAATCCATACATACAAAGAAACCAAAACAAATAAGTTCAGAAATTGAGTTATGTGTAATAAAATAGAATGACACAGGGAAACAAGTACTGAACACGCTTACTGAAATGATTTAATACTTGGTACAAAAGCCTTTGTTGGTAATGACAGCTTCAAGGCACCTCCTGTATGGAGAAACTAGTCGCATGCATTGCTCAGGTGTGATTTTAGCCCATTCTTCCACACAAACAGGCTTCAAATCTTGAAGGTTCCATGGGCCTCATCTATGGACTCTGATCTTTAGTTCTCTCCAAAGAATTGGATTCAAGTCAGGTGACTGGCTGGGCCATTCTAGCAGCTTTATTTTCTTTCTCTGAAACCAGTTTCCTTGGCTGTGTGTTCGGGATCACTGTCTTGCTGAAATGTCCAACCTCATTTCATCCTCATCCTGAGGCAGCAGATTTTTATCAAGAATGTCTCTGTTCATTTTTCTATTCATCCTTCCTTCAGTTATATGAAGTTTGCCAGGCCGCATGCTGAAAAACAGCCCCACACTATGATGTTCCCACCTCCAGACTTCACTGTTGGTATGGTGTTTTTGGGATGATGTGCAGTACCATACCAGATTATTGCCCCAACAGTGCTCACTCAAACATTCAGAAGTTTAGAAATCCTTCTGTAACTAACGCCATCAGTATTGTTTTGCAACAATAAGGTTACAAAGGTCTTGAGAGAGTTCTTTGCTTTTACCCATCATGGGTTGTTACCAACATGCGGTGAAAAATTCATGTCAATAGCACCTAGAAATATATTTACTGAGAAATATAGTGGTGTGTTCAATACTTATTTTAATATATGACAGGATTTGCCTCTGTCCAGTGTACACACCTATACCTCTGCTAGAAGGCTCCAATGGGGTTCAATGATGACTAGATTTAGGATTCACTGGGTCTGTGGATTTTACACTGTGGTCTGACTGAAACATCACAGACTGTGTGTGTGTGTGTGTGTGTGTGTGTGTATCTTACTGTATAGCCTCAGCGAAGCCATCAGTGCGGTGTGGAACTACCAGAGTGGGAGTGCTGGGAACCATCCTGTCATCATCATCGAAGAAATGTTGCTGCAACACACAAACACACCATCTCATCTTCATTGTTCACACCATGTGATCCATTTCCTGAACACACACCTCCATCTCTTACCGTGCTGCCGATGCCAGGGGTCAGCTGAAGTCCACGTCCCACTGATGGTCTGCGCAGCTGAGAGGACTGTCTCTGAGGAGTAAACACATGTCAGCACTGTCAGGACTGTTCAAGAGATCAGTTTCCAGGACATTTTCTGTGTGTGTGTGTGTGTGTGTGTGTGTGTGTGTGTATACCTGAGTGTGGGGGGGTCCCAGCTCTGGAGCTGGAGGCTGGATATAGAGCCTCGGCGGGAGGGAGTGTGTGGGCCTACGGGGGTGGGGAAGGCGGGGAGTGAGGGAGGAGGAGGGGGAGGGTGCAGAGCAGGAGGCGGTTGGGGGGAGGTGTACGGGGTCTCGGGTGGGGTCAGACTCTGATGTGGCGCTGCTGCTGCCTTCACCTGGAAGAAATGAGGGAGTCGCATGAGCGTGTTTCAAACAGAGGAGGCGTTAAAACGATCAGAGGCTGCAGGGGGCACTCACTGCTGTGTGGCTGCTCAGAGGGATGCTGGGAGTCTGAAGATGCTCCACACACAGTCTCCTCAGTGTTGGAGGCCTCTGATGGATCCTCCTCCTCTCCATCGTCTTCAGCGTCCCTGCTCTTCTCATTACTCTCCTCTCCTCCCCTCATTCCACTGCCGCCGGCATCATCGTCATCTTCATCCTCCTCCTCCTCCTCCTTATACTGAGGCAGACGCACAGACAGCTCGGGTATTTACTCGGCACAACAGATCAGAGCTGAGAACATTCTGGCAGGTTAAGAAACAGAGCATTACCTCCTCTATCTCTTCCTCCTCCTCTTCCTCTTCACCTTCATCCTCCTGCTTCTCCTCGCCCTCTTTGCTCTCACGGCTCTCGCTGTCCGTGTCGATCACGATGACGTCCCTGATTATAGTGGAGCCCTGAGAGGACATCTGATAGGACGGGACAGACTGGGACACGCCCTCTTCCTCTAAGTCCTCATCGTCTTCGGCTAAAACAGGGAAAGCCTCCCCTGGAATCTCCTACACACCACATATAAAGCCCAGGTTACATATCAGAGATCACTGGAGGTAGTCTCATCATTACACTGCAGGTTCAGACATGTCTCCTGGCAGTGCAGAGGATTTACACATGTGCATTTAACATACATGTTTGTTGATAGTGCTTAGTTTGTCTGTGATTGGCTGAGAGGTTATTTATGAATCATTTCACCGCTTCATCCAGCTCTTCTTTATGTTAAGCTGCTGCACAAACATGAACCAAAACAGCAGGTGGAGATGCCTAAAGACCTTCTGCTTTGTGTCTGATGCTGAACCTGTGCCATTAAAATAAGGCCCAGTGTTACTCCACTGCAGCTTGGCGCAAAAACACACTGAAAACACTGTCACTTTGGAAGATCTGTTGTTGATTTGACTGTTGATGCTTCACACTGTAAATCTGATTACTCTATACTGCCAAAAGTAAGTAGACTTCCCTGTCTGCAATCTGTGTAAATATGTTCACCTGTAGAGCCTGGATAAAACACTGACACTGAACAAGCTGGTTAAAGGTAGGGCTCCACAAACTAACAGGTCAGAGGATAAAACATGTTTCTCTGAAATAAGTAGGTTGTATATTTTAGCAGCAGCCTCTGTGTGGCTGTTGGTCACTTGGATAACAGTGGCATCCACATTCTTTTCTCCTTCTACAGTGCTGTGGAGAATGAGCTCTCAAATGATCAAAGTTTATTTCTTAGTGTCTAACCTGACTGTCATCCTGGTGAATCCTGTCGTTCTCCCTCATCCCCCAGCTCTCCTTCCATCTCCTCATCACCCTCCATCTGAAACACAGGTTACACAGCTGTCAGGAAACAGGCTGGTGTGATTAAATCTATGACACTGAAATCATTATCCGTGGATAGTATGTGTAACATTTGTGTTACAAGTCCTGCTGAACTGGGAACAGTTGAATGATACTTTCAGAACATCATCATTTATTCCAGACACAAGTCCTGGCAGAGGTCTGGATGTCTAATCCATTGTCTTTATGCTGTGAACTTATGAACAGTATCTGATGATGGATGAAGGCTCCCAGTTTCACTCTGTGTACAGCCAAAGTGGGTGGGAGAAATAAAAGAAGTGGAGCCAGACTGAAAAACTATTTTTTGTTACATTTCTGTTATTACTCAGTCTGTGTGGCTGCTGACAGGAGAGCTGTCAGACAGGGACGCCACAGCAGAGGTCCAGACTGGTTTAAACAGACACTTATGAAGTCACAGCTCACATCTGCTGTTAAAGAGGGGTAATGATTTGTCTCACATTACAGCCCTGGAATACTTAAAGAAACAGAATTTTAAATCACCCACAGACTTTAATGTAACACTTTAACCAAAAAACAACTGCAAATGTGTTTGTCCTTTGATCCAGCCCAGGTTTCTACTGTGACAGCAAGGAAACAACACAATAAACTCACACATACAGAAACTCCACGAGTAACAGCTCAGGTTGAAGATTATTTATCTTCAGTGTGCAACACATTTTAAGTAACAACTTTAAGCATACTGAGGAGTTAAAACACCACAGAAGAAGAACATTTTGAGCAGCTAGTTGACTTCTTTCTCCGGGTGTGTGTTTACCTGCAGTGCTATACTTGGTTTTAGTCGTAGTTTCTTAGTGGTGGGGGGTGTGTGCGAACTCTCTGGTCTGCTCTCCTCTTCCTCTTCCTCCACCTCCTCCTCTCTGGCTCGTTTTGAACCTGCTTCAGTCACACAGTTCACACAAGATAACAGCAGGATGCTGGTTAACACAGTCTGGCTGTTTAAACACTGCCTCTGTCTGGGCTGAGCCCCATCAGAGCCTTCAGTGTGGGAGATATGCCAAAGGCCAGTTTAGCTTGTCACCATCTCATAGTGATTTAATACAGTGGGTATAGTGGTGGTGGGTTTGGGACACTGTCCTGCTCACCTGGTCCAATCAGAGAGGAGGATGTGGATGGTCGCTCTGCCTCCATACTGGACCCTGCATCCTGACTGGCTGCCTGCTGCTGAGTGGGCTGGACAAAAGCTGTGGCCTGTGTGCTGGTTGGCTGGGTTATGGAGGTGGGAGCGCTCACCAGACCGGAGCTGGTGGAGTGTACAGAGGCCCCTGCACCCATTAGCACTACAGAGAGAAACATCATATCACACAAGTGTTTTAAACACCAGATAAACTATCATCTACCCAAAGGAAAAGAGAGAGAGTCAGTGTTGACCTGTGAGTAAGAGGTCAAGCTCTCCCTCCACAGAAACACCTCTATACATCTCATTCAGCTGAGCAACGTGAGCGAGCTTCTAACTTTCTGAAATCACAGCTCAGTCCACTGTCTTTAGGATTTTAGCAGAGCAGCGGTGTGGAAGTGACTGCTGGTCTGACCTGGTCTCATCAACTCTCGCTCTCACCTTCTTGGCTGTCAGTCTGTGTGGTTGGCATGACGGTGGCAGTAGGTGTTGGGATGGGGACAGTTGCCGGGGTAACCATAGGCCGGATGCTGGCACGGGGCGTGGCCTTGCTGCCAGGGGAAGGGCTTGGCTTGTTGCTAGGAGATGGAGTACTTGGGGTGGGGCGGATGTTAGCAGTGGGAGGCTCAGACAGGCTGGAGCTGATGGACAAACACAGCAGTTGTTATGTGAAAGTACTTTTCTGTGTTTATTTGACACAGTATTCATGAAGAAAACTGCAACTGTCTGATGATGTCCACTGAATCAAACATGAGAGGTTCTACTGACAATCATTCACAGCAGTTTGTGGTGTTTGTTCGTGTGTGTGTGTGCATGTCTCCATTACTCACCTTCCCCTGTCTTGGGCTGGACTCTTCAAAGATATCTGTCTCTGGTCTGCAGTTCTGGGCTGATCACCCACCTAAACACACACAAGTTTGAAATATGGTCATCAGATGAAGAGAATGTAACACAGAGGCCTATTAACTTAACTTCACTGACCACAAAAATAATCGAAGATTTAAAGAATTAAGGTATAATATCTTAAGAAAAAATGTTTTAATAGGTTTGAGGAGAAGTGTTAATTGGAGTGGTAAAAATTAAAGAATGTAAAAAATAAATGCATGTACCTTAGCTCCACTCTGGTCCTGTGGCTCCTCTCTGGGGTCAGAGTGTGTCTGTGTCTCTCTCAGTTCTCTCAGCTCTCTGTCCAGGCGAAGAAGTCGACCTTCATACTGGGACTTGAGGGCGTTCATTCTCACCTCCAGCTCCTCCTTATTCTGTTTCAGTTCTTCTATCTCCTCACTCAGCTGCTCTTTGGCGGCTACAGGTAAAGGTGCAGGTAACAGATACAAATGACTCTGATGTAACAGATTCTGTTGGTCAGAGGTGTGTATGTGTGGAAGTACAGGTGAAACTGACTGTTCAGTTGGTTGATTTTGGTCTTAGCTCCCAGGAAGGCCTTCTTCGTCTTCTCCTCTTTATCAGCCATCTGCTGTTTCAGCTGCTCCTCTCGGTTCTTGCTCTCAAACAGCTGTAGGGAAACAACACAGCACTGTAACTACTGCTGGTTTTTGAATTTGTTGTTCTTGGATAGTCTTAGATAGAATCTGCTTCAACATCCTAAACCAACAAACACTTCAATTCATGTTAGTGGGTAAAGGCTAAATCACACCAACAATGTAGTTAGACAGATAAGTATGGAGGTCAATAAATGTCAGAGAAAGCAGGATTTTTTTTAAAGTACCTCTTGTCGGAGTTTAGTCAGCTCCTCCTGTAGTGCCTGGTTAGCGTCGCTAGCAGTGTTAGCATCACTGGCCTGGATAGGACTGGGAGTTCTTGGCCTGTGTGGCTCGGTTAGCTTCATTAGCCTGGTTAGCTTCAGTTAGCTGCTCCTGCAGACGCTTGATGTCTGCTTCTTGCTCACCAACCGTCTGACACAGAGGAACAGTTAGTCAGGACAGACATTTTGTGGGAGAGCATGAGGCAGGTGATGTGAATACAGGGGAGGGATGGAATGATGAAAAGAGAATGAGGGGCAGAGAGAGGGGTAGAAGGCGCGATGGAGAAAATGGATAAGAGAGACAATTTGTACAGACTGTATTTAGTACAATCACTAATCAGTTCAAACAAAAATCAGTTCATGTGAAGAGTAATGTTTAAGGATGTGCCCAAACTTTTTCATCCCTGATACTGATACTGATACCTGGGCTGATTAATCAATAAGATGTTTGCTGTTGATCTCCTAACTTTGTAAAACAAAATAAACACATGTATATACATTTAATGAATCGTTGCACCGGCAACTTGGTAAAAATCTTCAGAATTAACAGGAATTACAATTCAAGTGTAAACCTTTTAATTCAAACTAATTCAAATTCCACAATATAACACTACAGCTGTGTCACATGAGATCAAATGTGAACATTAAATCACAAACGTAGTTCAAACAGATGGTGGAAGCCCTCGATGCAAAGACAGTCAGCGGCAAAACCTTTACTGTTACTTCTGTCACTTTCACACTATTACTGGGAGGTCTCCCATGTCTTTGCATTGCACCTGTCAAAGTCATCTGCTTCTTCAAATTGTACTTTTTGTTTGGTTGAAAGTTAGTGGTGTTATAATTTGCAGGGCTGCTGCCTTCTCTCAAAACATCAGCTTAGCAGATATTTCAAGCAGTCGCCTTGTTGGAGTGTAAAACACCTCCAAACTGCCGACCTTTTGTTTAGCTCCCTCCATGCTATGTTAGTGCTCTTTCAGATGACACAGTCCACGCATGTAGACATAAACCTAGAATAACAGTTGAACTAAATAGATCAGCCCCATAGATTGTCCCTAATGAGATCACAGATCACACCAACCCAGCTGCTGAGTGAGTGAGTGAGTGAGCAGATCAGTGCATTCTGAGCAATGTTAAACTCTTACTCAGCTTAACTCAGAACAAAGAGCTTATTCGCACATTCATCCATAAAACCATGACCTTGTTACAAACGCTAAAGTGCTGATTTATTATTTAACACATATGAGTGTACGTCACTCTATAGCAGCTGTGCCATTTCTGGTTAAAAAAAAACGAATACTGGGTAAAGATTTTCCCAACCTTCTGCAGGCTGTCCAGCTGGCCCTGGAGCTCCATCACCTGTTTGGAGGTAAGCACAGATACAGACACAAGATATAGATCCCAAATTCAATACAAGAAGATTTTAAAAAATAAATAAATAAATAAAAAAAACATGCAAACCAGTGACAGCAGCACAGAAAGATGGCTGAACTAACCCAATTATTACTACTATTTTAACTCTGACAGAAAACATTGTGTTGACATAGGATCACTCATAGCAGGAAGCTACTACAGAGGAAGAATTGTTCTCACCTTGGCCTCTGCTTGGCTCAGAGCAGTCTTGAGATTGCTGACCTCCTGGTTGTGGCTGTGTTGACTGGTCTGGTGGGTCTGTTGTAACTCTTTCTGACTGGCGAGGTTCTGCTGGAGGGCTTCTTTCGCCTGCTGGAGCTCCCTCTGGATCTGCTGAATCTGGTTCTGACGGGCCTGAGCTTGAGACTGAGCTGATTTTAACTGGTTCTGTACCTGTAATTAGGAAAAGTGGTTCACCTTATTATTATGGGTCTGTTGTCAGGTGAATTACTTTTGGTTCAGGAAAGGAGGGACATTCATGCCAATGAGGATCATCAAAATAATTATCGTGTCAAATAAGAATCCAGAAAGATGCTGCTTACCTGCTGGGTGTGGGCTTTGGCTTGTTGAAGGTCTTTCTGACTCTGGGTCAATTGGTTCTGATTCTGCTGCAGTTGAGTCTGGGTCTGGGACAACTGGGACTGGACCTACAAAGAAGTGAAGAAGCAGCAGTGACTCCAGCCTTTCTGATGTGTTTTCCTTAGTAACAGAGAGCTACACTCTCTGTTTTTCCAGGTGAAAGCTTCTACACTGGTGTGGGCCACAGGAAACTCTACTGTCTACAGTTAACATATACTCATATACATACCTGCCACAACCTGACAAAATCAGATACAGATGTAGTGCAATCGAGATTAACTTGAGCATGCTACAGTACCTGTGTCAGTTGGTTCTGGTTCTGGGTCAGCTGATTTTGGACCTCCTGGAACTTTTCCTTGGTCTTCTGGGTTTCCTTCTGGGCCTCATCTAAGTCTTGCTGGGCCTTCTGGGTCTGACAAAACAAAGCAACTTACTGACACTTTCTCACAGTCTGGTTTAAACTTTCCAGGACCAGAACCATGTATGTATGCACCTCAATCTATTATGTTCTTATGTATCCTCATACATATCAGACAAGCTTTGGCAAACTTCTTTTCCCTTTCTCCCTCATCACTCTGGTTAGTGTGTGTTTTTTTCTCTGAACTGTATTTGAAAATGGTGCTCATTAAATGTCACAGTGGATAGTGTATTCTGTGTCATGTCATGGTGTATCAGGATTGGCTGGTGTGTAGACGTTGGTCGTAGCAGCGAAATTTTTGACAATGTCAGGATTTTGAAAAAAGTGATCTCAGTGACTGTGGCTGGGGACCACACACTATAACCACGTCTGACTGTGTGTACTATATGTAAAGATGAAATGTAAAGAACTGTGGTCTCCTTCACTGTGTTTTGGGTTAATAAAGGTCTGAAGTATCTTTCTGCTCACCTCTTCCTGTTTCTTCTGCACCTCCTCTTTCAGTGCTTTCAGCTCCTCTCGGGCCTTGTTGAGCTCCTCTTGGGCTTTCGTCAGCTCCTGCTGCACCTCCTGGCTCGGAGCTGCCTCACTTCCTGCCTTAGCTGCTGTTTCCGCAACAAGCTGGCACATACATACACAACAAGATGAACTTTTTCAGTTTCTATACTCTATCTATAATCATGTGGTTGTCTATTGCAGCCTTAACCTAAACCACAGTCCCACCTTGTCATGCTGGGCTTTGAGCTCCTCATACTGGGTCTTGTAGCGTCGTCCGATCTTCTTGACCTGGGTAATGGTCTTGTTCTTCTCCAGAATGTCGTTGTTTTTTGTTTCCAGTTCTTTCTTCAGAGAGTCTCTCTCTGACGTCAGACGGGCCACAGAGTCTCTGAGGGCTTGCAGCTGAGACTGAGTCGAGTTACTGCTGGCACTGGATCTGCTCCACACAGAATATTCTCAGTTATATTTCAATCTTTAAAGGCTTCACATGGTCTCATTTCCCACAATCCACTTATAAACTTCCTGCCACCCATGGCTAGTAATTATTACAACCAGTTAACGCTGACTCAAATTCACTTAGTTCAATGCTGACAACTCCAGAATCCTTTTATCAGGTACAAAGCTCAGGAGCTTTACTAAAGAAACAGGATGCAAACAGTCTTTACAGTTAGCTTTAGGTTGGATCTAGGCGGATTGTGTGTGTGTGTGTGTGTGTGTGTGTGTGTGTGTGTGTGTGGTGTGTGTGTGTGTGTGTGTGTGTGTCACCTGGCCAGTTCAGTCTTCAGCTTGGCTGTTTCTTCAGCTAGCTGTGTGATGCGTCTCTGCTGAGCTTCTCTCTCAGCGGTCAGTTTCTGTCTGTCCTCCACATCACCATCTTTCTGTTGGTTCACCAGCTGCTGTGGAGGGACACACAGTCAACCTCAGGTCACAGTCATACAGTTACAATATTACAGTTGGGACAACATAATGAAGCACTACAGTACATGCAGCAACAACATTATAGTGCAGCTGCAGTAGGAATGAAAGAAAAGGAATGATAAATGGAAGGCTTGCGCACGCACCGCGCACACATACACACACACACATGCGCGCGTGGTGCAGTGTAGTTACCTGTGCTTTGGCCTTCCAGCGCCTGAGGTCTTCTTCCAGAATCCTCTTATCAGCCTGCAGGGCGCCATTCTTCTCTGACAGCTGAGACAATGAGTGATGCAGTGGGCTGATATCTGACTGGAGCTTGGTCACCTGACAGATGGAAATGAAATTCAATGAGCTTTGCCAAAGAGTAGAGAGTAGTAACAGTTTCACTGAGTGCTCACTGGCACAGGTGGTGAGGTGCAGATGAGCAGGGGTATAAAACAAAATAAATAATAAATAACAAAATAAATCCTTGCTGCACAGTTTTGTCACTGGGAAGTGTGTTTACAGTTTAGCCCATAATGTGACTTCACACAGTGTTGCTCTGTTGAATGCAGAAAATGAATTCTCTGATCTATCATCAAGAATCAGACTGAAGTGAAATGAATTCTGGACTCTGTGACATCTGCTGATATCCAGCCCTGGTCTTCATCTTAGACATCAATGCCACACAGCTGACTGTCTCTGTGGTCAACTACACTGTGTTTTAATCCAGCCTAAATCTCATTTACACATTGAAGGAACATGAAAGAATCATTCAATCAGGGCTCATTAACAGTACATGTTGAGCAGCCCAGTGGCTCCAACTTGTTCTGCACATGTCAAAAAACCTGGCACAAGTTTACAGGCTGTGCAAACATAAAGGATATATTAACAGTGTGTGTAAAAAGACCTGGCCTGAGAGAGGTCCAGGAACCAGGTGGGACTGAAAATCAATGACAGATTTTCTAACTCTTCACAGCTGAGAGGGAGACACAGGACAAACCATGGCACACACACACTTGGATCTTACTTTAGCCTGAGCTTGCTGCAGCTCCTGCTCCAGTTTATCTCTGTCCATTTTCAGCATCCTGTTGGTTTGCTGGAGAGCACTGATGCTGTCCATCTTCTTCAGCTGTTCCTCCTGCTGGGACAGAGTCTTTGCTGTAGCCTGAGAGAAGGAAGGACAGCAAACAGACACACTTATTATTATCAACAGTTTTCTCTCATGTCACGTTTAATCCTCAGATTGATTCATTTTCTGTTGTGTATGTTGTAGTTTGCTGCAGTTCTCTCCTTCTCAGCCTGACACAGGTACAGGTACATTCTCTAGTCCCACAGCAACTAGTGGAATAAATCACTATATATGTGTATAACTGTGATACATGTCTAAGCAGTCATCAAACAGTTGGAAGCTTCAGTACACAACATGAGAAACTGCACTGAAAAAGTTGTCAAAGTCCTCTCAACTATAATTAAGCTCAATAACATCCAAGTACAACAGGTGTTAGATGCAAAGCCATTCTTTCACCTCCAGTCATCCATCCCTCCTTCCTTTCATTTCCTACCTGCATTTTCTCCCTCTCAGCGTTCAGAGCTTCCTGTAGCTCCTTCAGTTCTCTGTCTTGGTGTTCCACTCGCTGTTTGTAGCGCAGAGCTTCTCCCTCAGACACCTCGCATCGAGCCACAGCGATCTGTTTCTCCTGCCGCACAAACCTACACCACAAGCACATGTTTAGCTCCGTCCCACTGAGTTCACACAGGTTGATGAAGTGATGAAGTGGTGTTGATCCCAGCAGAGAATAAGGGTTTACTTTGGCCTCCATTTCTGCTAAATGTACTGTTTTCTGTGTTATTTCCAGCCCTCCTCACAGGTATTAATTAACACTCTGCCGCCCTGGCGTTGCAGTATTACCTGAGTATTTCCAGAATCTGTTCAGTGGTCTTCCCTTCCTCACTGAAAGACAGGTCGAGCTGCTGCTGTTGTTGCTGCTGACGACTCCTGGTGGCCATTTCATCCATCTGTTGGTGCAGGAGAGCGTTCTGCTTCCCCAGCTCCTCACAGCGACGACTATGATTAGACAGGTCCTCCTGCAGGAGAGCCAAAGTTAATTAGGTTTGTTTTTATATTCATTTCATTCACTTGAAAGAACTTTAATAACAGAATTTATGTAGAGACACAACCACAACTTGACAGCCAAAAAAACAGTTCTTTAAATTCTATATTCCATTTTCTGGATGTGGTTGATGGACAGTTATACAAAGCTGTGTGAAAGGACCCAGGGATGTCTCTCCTCTCTGGGGTTAGCTGTCCTACCTTCAGCTGTCTCTCCAGTGTGTTCCAGGTTGCGGTCTTCTCCTGCAGGAGGCAGGAAGTCTTGTTTAGTTGCTCCTCTAACTCCCTCTTCTGTGTTGCTTCTTGTTGGATTCTTTTCTTGAGCTCCTGCAGAGCTTCCACATCAGCAGCATGAAGCATGAGCTCCCGCTCATACTTTAGCCTGAGCCTCTCCAGCAAGCTTAGTCTGAAAGGAGGACAGAGGGGGAACAGCTGATGTACCAGACAGTAACTACAGTGGTTCCAGAGAATCTGTCAAAGCCCACACAGGTTAACATTGTCCTGTCAAGTGTAATGTAATGAAGGAAATCAAGATATGTGTGTTCATTAGCAGTGTGAGTGTGTGTTAATGAACCTGCAGCAGGCTGTCCTGGATGGCCTTCTGCTCCAGTGTAGCAGAAGCAGCTGCTCTCTCCAGCGCCTCCTGCTGCTCAGTCTGACTGGCCTTCAGACTGCGCTGCAGCTCACACACCTGGACAAGACAGCAGGGAAACACACACATGGAGCTCCACAGTGTACAGGCTGAGAGGTCTGTATCAATCAACCTATAGTCATAAAGTTTCTTTAACTAATTTATTATCAGATGATGCAGAGGAACAGAGCTGATAACTAACAATTATTTTAATTATAGAATCGGGTCATTTGTTTAAAATGACTGATTAATTGTTCAGTTAATAACATGCCAGAAAATAGGAACAAATGCCTGTCACAATTTCCCTGACCCTGAAAGGACATCATCTTCTTCCCACAGTCCAGACCCCAAACATATTACATTTACAGTAGCACAACATGCAGCGTCCCCTGGTCTCAGTCTAGGCTCATGAATGTTTATGGCTTACAGAACAAAGTGTTTGTTAAATGGCACTAAAACCACATTGGAACATTTCTCAAAAATCTATTGACCTTACCTAAACACATGAAGTGAACCACATGAAGTGAGCACAGTTACAAATCAGTGGGATGGGAATGGAAATCACTGGGATTTTGAATGAGGTTTCCTTACTTTGGGAACCAAGTCCAAAAGTTGTGGTTTCACTATTTAACACATTCAGTCTTACTGAGCAACATTACATTCATCTGAAGTCAAGCCTCTGGCCACCTCAGGTATATCAGTCCAGTATTCATACTCCTCTAGCTCTGGTTGGATCTGGCTCTTAATCTGCTATATGCCCCACTCTGTTCACCAGCTAATCAATGAGCTGAAACACACTGTGAAGCTCTGTAAGGCTGAGAGCATCTGATCATTCTCTGTAGGTTCATCACTACAAGTGACACTTCTCACATTACACAGTCATCTGCTCCACTCTCTTAAAAGTGAAAAACACAGATTATAGCCAAGTTACTTTGTGTCTGTTAATATTGATTGTATTTTATATTTCCGCTAACACATGGACAAGAAACAGCAGGTGTGCTATTTCTTGAAGCATCAGTTTCTAAAAGACTATGACGACATAAAATTCAGACCATCTAACAAAGATTTATCTGTCTATGTGTAAACAGGCTTACTTGTTTCTCCACTGCGTCCAGAGCCTTCCTCCTCTCTTCCTGCTCCAGCTGCTTCGTTTTCTCCACCTCTAAAATCCTCTTCTCCAGCTGCTTCTGCACCTCCTCCGACTCCTTCAGTCGGATCTCCAGGGGGGAGCGGGACTGAAGAGGTGAGAAAACACAGTTATTACATTTAATGACCATCACGCTGAGCATACGGCCCCACAAGGGTGCTTCATCCTGCTGACCCACGACTGCGTAGCAACCTACAGCACCAACCACATCATAAAGTTAGCGGACAACACGACTGAGGTGGGCCTCATCACCAACAACAATGAAGCCAACTACAGGAGGGAGGTGAGCCAACTGGTCCAGTGGTGTAAAGTCAACAATCTCCACCTCAGTGTGGGGAAAACCAAAGAGGCTGTTGTTGACTTCAGGAGAGGACATTCACAGCATCCCCCGCTGACCATCGCCGGTGCTGCTGTGGGGAGGGTGAGCAGCACCAAGTTCCCGGGGGTGTACATCTCTGAGGACCTCTCCTGAACTCCACATCGCTGGCCAAGAAGGTTCAAACACGCCTCGACTTCCTCCGCAAACTGAGGAGAGCATGAGTGCCACCCCCCATCATGTGCTCCATCTACCGGGGCACCATTGAGAGTGTCCTCACTGGCTGTATCACTGTGTGGTATGGAGGCTGCACAGCCAGCAAAATCATTGGTGCCCCTCTGCCCTCTGTCATAGACATTCTTCACACCCGCCTCACCCGCAGAGCCATCAGCTTTGTTGGTGACACCTCCCACCCCTCACACTCTCCTCAGTCTCCTGCCCTCAGGGAAACAGTACTGGAGCCTCCGGGCCCGATCCACCAGACTGCAAAACAGCTTCTACCACCAGGCTGCCAGGATACTGAACTCTGCCCGCTACCTCCCCCCTCTGCCCCCTGCCCCTCGACTGTAACACACCCTTTCATTTCACGGTGACTCACAATCTGTTTGCACCTTACTGCACCATTTGCACCTTAATGTTCTATTTGCACAACAACAAGCTGCTACCAAATTTCACAGAAAGAAGGAACCTCCTTTAGAGACCTGTCAGTCTATTGTGCTTAGAAGGGAAGGCTATTCATTGCGATAAATTGTGAGGAAACCTAAAATCTCTTTACCATACTGTAAACTACTCCTTTCAGAGAGCAGCACAAACTGGCTCTAACAAGGACAGAAAAAGGAGTGGGAGGCCCTGATGCACAACTGTGCCAGAAGACAAGAGAGTGTGTAGTTTAAGACAAAGACGCCCACAGGTCATCAACTGGCAGCTGCACTAAATAGTACCCATCAAACACCAGTGTCAGCATCAACAGTGAAGAGGCGACTTCAGGATGCTGGACTTCAGGGCAGTATTACAAAGAAAAAGCCATATCTCAGACTGGCCAATAAAAAGAAAACAGTGAAATGGGAAGACTAGAAGAAGGTGTTGTGCACAGATGAGTCCAAGTTTGAGGTCTTCAGATCAAACAGAAGAACATTTGTGAGACGCAGAACAAATGAAAAGTTTCAAGAACAGTGCTTAATACCATCAGTCAAGCATGGTGAGGCAGCGTGATGGTCTGGGTGCTGTGGAGGTGGGAAAATAGGAGATTTGTACAGAGTGGAGGGAACCTTGAGGAAGGAAAGCTATCACAAGATTTTGCAACGCCATGCCATACCCTGTGGACAGCACTTGATAGGGACCAATTTCATCCTACAACAGGACAAAATTGACAGCTAGAATGCCTTTTTTTAATGAAGGCAAAGTTGAAGAACACATTCATCATTTCCATTAAAATCATTATTTCTAACTCTGACAATGTCGGCATGTCCTGTTCATTTGCTATATTTCCTTTTCAGACTAATTTCATGTGTGTTTCCATGGAAAACAATAAAATATCCAAGTGATCCCAAACATTTGGGCAGTAGTGTATATTGGGTGCAAAATCATATATAAGATTAGCAAACAGGCACAACACTGGAGTGTTTCCTCTAACCATATCACCACTTCTGCTGAATCACTGATCATCTCAGACTAACCAAATGCATTCACTTTATTTAAATAAGAGCATGGTCCTCCCTGTGATAGCACAGATAATTACATCAACAACTCCACTGTATGTCACACACACAGAACTTTAAGCACAGTGTCATGAAAAAGGAAGTGAAGCCTTTGGAATCTGCAGTTATATATGTACAAATCTGTCTTTAAATATGATCAGATCGTCATCTAAGTTACATTAATTAACAAAATAGCTCTCCTCTCAGTTACATAGAGAGGAGTGGGATATAGATAAGATATATGTCACATATGCCATACGGGCTCTGCACTAAAAACAGACAGTGCCGACCAGATTCTATCTAACATTACACTGAGATAATAAACCTTTATTCCTTCACTGAAGTCTTCTGCATCTGTCTTTAGATGTGTGTGTGGTCAGGTGTATATTGGTGGCAAAGAGAACAGAGGATGGGAGGAGAGCAGAGTGTATTGTGCTTCAGGGAAATAAGAGAGTCATACCTCCTTTTCTTTCTTCAGACTGTCTTCCAGAGTCAGCACCACAGCTCTGTACTGCTCTACAGTAGCATTAGCATTCTTCAGCTGCTCTGCTAGTTCACTGTTCTGTTCCTCCGCAGTACGCAGTTGACCTTTCACCTCTGTCAGCTCTTGCTCTGACTGGCTGGGCTGCTGAGATGCTGCTGGACCTGGAGAGCGTACTGTGGGTGTACAGAGACCAACAGCTATCAGCACCCACACTCACTGTTAGATGTGTGTCATATTTGTCCCATCAGTGTTACTAGTCAACACTCAGAACCACTGTTTACCTCTCAGGGGGGCTCTGAGGCCTGCAGCTCTGGTAGCTGGGGTGCTGGTGTTGCTGGAGCTGGTCACAGCCTCAGAGGATGAAGCAGAAGCCAGCTGGGCTTTCAGTGCTGCCACCTGCTGTTCAGAACTACGCAACAACTCCCTGGTCTTCTGCTGCAAGATGTTCTGGGTCTCCAGCTGCTTCTTCGCTTCCAACAGCTGAGCCTACAGAGGAGGTGGAGGTGACAGAGGAGGTGTGACAAGACTGACTGCATGCAGTGTCCACTGAGGTAGATATACAAATACTCAAGCATTCAACACATATACTCTACATACATCCATAGTACGTCCGAGGGCGTGTCTCTGTGCTACTTCCTGGTCCATCCTGGTCTTCATGGAAGCTAGCTCTGCCTCCAGATGCTCTATCTTGTTGTTGAGTCGCTGGCGGGCCTCTGTCTCTGTTCGCTCCATAGTCAACTGGACAAATATGACAGAGGAGGCAAAATAAGACAAGTCATGAATTTAAGGCTCATGTGGCTTAGAGACATTTTACAGCACAGAACTGATCCACTGTCTGATCACTGTGGATGCAATAAGATGACACAGGAAACTCATTACACTGCTTCCTGATAGTACTGTAATGTTACTGCATTACAGGACTCTTGTTTTATAACAGTTACATATTTGTCGTACGTGATGAACTGAGGGAATAAAGTGAGATGTTTCACTTGTTGAACCGAGAGTACAAACACCGCCTGTATAGCTGTGTAAGTACCTGTATGGTCTTGAGGTTGGTGAGCAGCAGGTTCTGGTTCCGTTGCTCAGCCAGTATGGCTTCCTTCTCACGAGTCAGTCGACTCTCTGCTTGTCTCAGCATGTCTCTCTCTTTGGTCAAGTTCTCAACACGAACCTACAAAAACAGAGGGGAAAATAAAAATGACTTGTAGTAATGACTTGAAATACTTTGCTGGTTGGTGTCATGCGTTCTTAATTAGGTAAATTCAGTGCTCAGTGATGAAATAGGTTCAGGGAACTATTTCTGTCCTGACATGCAGAGTGAATCATGGGACAGGTGTGTGTCTTTCTAAACTCTGCCCAGTCAGTTCAGTTTGCCACAGCTGAACTGCAGTCAAGTTCTAAACACAATCACATAGGAAGCCTCACCACAATCAGCAATACATTTTAATACATCTGTAAAAACCTCTAAAAACACGCAGGCTCTGTCTTATTCTGAGTAAATGGAATTAACCTAAAGAAGGAAAGCTATATACGCTACTACTACATCACAATAATGATATCTGATTTCACCTCTGTCCCATAATGTGTCATTCTGTTCCTCACCTCTTCCAGAGCCAGTTTCTCATTGGCCTGTCGCAGGTCCTGGCTCATCGTGTGGATGATGTGCTCGTGTCGCTGGGCCGTTGCAGCCATCTTTTGGTTCCTGTCCTGAAGGGCAGAGATCTCTCTGCGGTAGGCTGATACAGTCTCCTGGAGTATCTCATACCTGACACACAGACACAAACACACACACAGTGTAAGACTATCTCCAAGAAGTGTAATATGAGGCAGATGCAGCAGCAGAACTGGCCCAGAGCTTCTCTTTTATGGAGTCAGTTTGTTTGAGAAGAAAGGAATAATAAGTAAGCATGAGAAAGTGTTCCTGAACAAAAGTAACCAAATCCAACAAAATCCACCAAATGAGGATGTGTCACAGCACCACACTGTTCACACACCTCTTGTTGCTGAACTCCAGTTGAGACGTCAGCTTGGCGTGGCTGGAGTTGAGTTCTGACAGCTGTCTCTGCAGCCTGTCGTTTGTTTCATTCAACATCCTGTCGTTCTCTGCCTTCTCCTTTTTATACATAGTGAAGGCATCGTTGAGCTGAAAATGTACAGATAAACATTCAGTCAGAACAGTCACTCAATTTAAAAGCATCATTTTCCCCTGGTGTCATACAAAGATGTAGAGAATTCAGCTCCGTGGTGTGTGTGTGTGTGTGTGTGGTGTGTGTGTGTGTGGTGTGTGTGTGTGGTTCTGACTGTACCTGTTTTAAAGCAGCTTTAGCCTGAGCAGTCTGTGCTGACTCAGCAGCAGCAGCTCTTTGTGGAGTGGAGCGAGTGCCTGGGACTGAAGGACGAACATGTGTGGGGTGGGATGAAGACTCTAGACCTGCAGACACACAGAAAAGCTTTCTCTGAGTCTATAAAGACCGTTACCCTGACTGTTCACCAAAGTTCACCGTGAAGGCCTATGTATGTTAGTACTGTAGTGTCACCTGGAGGAGGCAGGCTGAAGCCAGTGCTGTGCGTCAACAGGGCCTTGTACATGTCTCTCTGTCTGGCGCTTGGAGTCAGCCAGCTGTTTCTGCTGGTTCCTCTGCTCTCTCAGCTGCTCCACCTCCTTCTGAAGTTTATCCACACTGGCCTCTAACTCTGAAACACTGGAGGGACCCACAGGGAGACAGAGTTATGTTTCAAATACATTTCATACAGCTCACTGCTCATCAGTGCTCTGCTTTACCTGAACCACAGCTTCAGAAAGTATTCATTCATTAAAATCAAAAACTGAAATCTCTCAGTTAGTAAAGTCTTCAGAGCTACCACAGAGTCTCTGAATTAACATGTATAGAAACTGGTGGGAATGTTAAATGGTTAGGGCAACCATCACGTGAACACATATCAGCTCAAAGATATGATTCAAAATCATTTAAGAAAAATGATCAGGTTTATCTTGATTACTATTAATGTACCAATTTGAGTTTCAGTATGTAACCTCCTATGTACACATTTGTTTCTAAATGAATGTGTCATTAAACTACAGTAGACACACACATGCTTTACTCTAGTGTTACTTGTGTAATCACCACTAAATACAGAAAAAAGGATACGAACAGCTTCAGGTTTAGAACCACGAAAATTGAATTTCAAATGTGTGAAATAGTGGGAAGGACTTCACAGAACATTCAACTTGTCCAGTATTATCCTGTATCATGATTTATTGATTTGTTAGTTAGGACTGACAAAATACTAAACTACACCCTTTGATGAACAGCGTTTTTAAAATGTTTTTGAGAGGAAAAACCAGACAAATCACTGATTGTCTTGATGATAAACTTTTTAACAAATCCCTTTTCTCACCTTCACACATGTTGTCTTTATCTGTCCTGACCCTGAATTAAACTGATTACTGCTACCAGGAGTATTAACACTGCCAGTTTTAGAGCCGGTGCAGCAGTGAGAGTACGAGCGGCTGAACCAGCAGCGCGCTTCTTACCGAGCTGATGTTACATGGCTCTGCTGTCTGTCCTTCTCCTGCTCCAGCTCCCTCAGCCTTCCCAGCAGGCTTTGGTTCTGCCTTTGAAGCTCCTCCACGCTGCGGAAAGACAGCTGACGTGGGCTGATGACCTCAGAGGTGCTGGAAATGGCGGCGGAGCTGTCATCATCCTTGGTAACCTGATTACCTCTGGCTTCCTCCAGCTCCACCAGAAGAGCACACACCTGGTCCACAGACAAATTCATGAATTAATGAGCATTTGGACCAGAGAATATTTGATCACCCTCCAATCATGTGATAAAGTAGACGGATTGCACCAACACAGTCCATCAGAGTAGACCCATCAGCTGAATGTGTTGCTCAGTGTCCTGCTGTACCTGTGCAGATGTGTCCTCCAGCTGTCTCTCCGTCTTCACTTTGTCTCTCTCCAGAGCATCACAGCGCTGCTTGGTGTCTTCTTTCTCTTTTTGCAAACTGTAGATCTCCTAATTACAAACAGTCAACAACGCACCACTGTTATAAAAGAGAACATAACGTTATCTACAATCAATAATGATCATGACTGATTCATAGAGACACAGAGAGAACATGTAGATCACAGACCATTCGAGCCTGTTCCAGTTTGTTGCACAGGGAGGCCATGGACCTCTGCATGCTCTCATACTCCTCTCTCTGACGCTTCAGGACGGGCGCTTTGGACTCCACTTCCTGGACGATCTCATCCAACACTCTGCTCACTCTCCTGCTCTCCTGCTTCTCAAGCTGCAGCTGTGTCTGACACTCAGCATACGCATTATACAGCTAAATCCAGAGACAGAGGACGAGGCTTTAAAACTCTCTAAGACTAACAAACAAGACATTTTACACTTCTCCTTAACTCCAAATCTAAGCTGTTAAATGAGCACTGAGTGTATCCTTGGGCTAAAATATGGTTCTTTGTGAAGTAACATAAGTGAACATCAGTGAGCATAAAATGTGCTTTATATCAAAATCTGGACAGATGTCATATTAATATTGTGATATTTATATCAACCATGTCACTGATGTAATACAGTGGTGCACTTACATCAAAGAACTTCATGCCAGGCTTTACGATGGCAGCGATGGCAGCTGCTGATGGACACATGGAGTCCAGCTGCTCCTCAGTCAGAGACGGCACACCTGGAGCAGAAAACACACACACACACACACACACACACACACCACACACACACACACACACACACAGATAAATAAAGGTGGCAGGGGTGTGTACAAACATACTCATCCACGAACGCAGATACAGCAGTAAACATGATCATATGGCCATTCAAACCAAAACATGACAAAAAGCCAGAATACATCTAGATATGAAACTGGCGTCTTTGGAATTATCAGCACAACATCAGTACAACATTCACAGTGTAGCTTGAAAAAGTCGGATAATGACGTCAACAGAAGCTAACAGGAGTTAACAGACTGGAGCTGTGGGTTAGAGCTGCTCTGACTCATGAAAACACACTTCAGTATTTTGAATTTGCTATTCAATCTGCTGATGAACCATTGCTCATAAAAAAAGGTCTCAGAGGACTCAGGATCAAGAATTATTGATTTGCATAAAGCTGATACATCTAGATGGAGACTGATCAGTGAGGTAAAGAAGCTCAGAGTCACAGCTCCAGGCTTAAACACATCATTGGAGCTGGTTCACATCTCTGTTCATCAGGTGACCAGACACACATCATGGAGCATGGTATCACTACGCCCACAATGCTCCTCTGTTCACTTCCTTTTTTCCATAAACACTGTGTGAATGGGTTAATGAGTGTGTGTGTGTGTGTGTGTGGTGTGTGTGTGTGTGTGTGTATTCTTACAGCAGTGTTTGCCGGCAGCCTTCATTGTAGCATTCTCCAGCTCTTTCTCCATCTTCTTGATTTTCTCTCTCAGCTCAGCCTCAAGCTTCATCTTCAGTTCTTCTCCCTCAGACACCTTCTTCTCTAGAGCCTTATTGGCTGCAGAGACAATGACATCATCATACAGGTCAGTACTGATAGTCTGTGGAGGGACAGCCACACTTCACGCAAAAACACAGCTGACGTCTCAGTGTTTCAAACTGAGAAGCACACCCAGGATGGCAGGGTGCAATCACTCCTTCTCCTTATTATTACTCCCCATATGTTCACATATTCAGCATGTGTGGAGGACAAACCCCACAGTCTTACCTTCCCCAGTGTCTTTAACCAGTTTGCTGAGCTCCTCCACTGCTCTGCTCAGTTCTTGGTTCTTGGTCTCCATGTCTGTTGCTGCCCCCTACAGGAAGAGCCACAGACATCACACACTGACAACATGCAGGGAATAACATGACAGTACAATTGAAAGTTTTAGTTTATAGAACATATTTGTTCATGGTGCCCTGCAGTGACTCCCACCTTGTAGAGTGAAGACAACTTGACGTGAGCGTTGATCTCATTGCGATATTTCTCCTCCATGGCACTGCGCTCGTCTTTCACCTGCAGAGAAACATGCAGAACATATACAGAATAACACATATACATACATATACATTACCTGCATGTCTGTTAAGGGTATATGGTCTGATATTTATATGTGATATTTTTGTCCTGTACAGGTTAAATATATGCTACTCTTTTTCTGCTCAGCTCGTAACACAGATGTAATGGTTGGAGAGCTCACAGCACTCAACGAAAACAACAGATTTGAGATCAGTGCTCTTCAGTGTGTGGAGCGACGTTCAGCACCTGACACTTTCGACTATCACTAGCACATGTTACCCAGCAACCTCAGGTAGCTGGCTAACGTCAGTTACACAGATACTTCAACTTTTCTGGGAGAAAACCTGCATCTGCTGAGGTACTTTTTTTTAAACCATCTGTACTGACTGAGTGTTCCTGAGGTGTGGAGGTAGCTCACTCCACAGTCTGTGACTACTGTGGCATTACATTTCATCTTACCCAAAACACTATCACAGTCACCAGTCCCTGCTGAGGACCTGAGGACCCTCACACTGTTCTATATCCTGTCTGATACATCTGAACTAGTCTGTCCATGAAACTCTCAGTTAACAAAACACTGGTGAATTTACATTACCTGTTTCAGTTTGCTGTTCAGGTCATCAGCTCTTTTACTCTGGTTCTCATTGGTTTCCTTCAGAGAGGTGAGCTGGCTCTCCAGCCTGGTCACCTGTTGAAGTGAAAAGTTGGACAGGACGTCATATCTCACGATTCCTTAATTGTCAGTGAATCCTCAGCACACAGGGCAGAAGTGACAGACAGCCACCATCTCCTGTCGTACAGTAGTTAAAGAAACCTCACTTTTCCTCCACCATAGAAACCACAAGGAGGGACACAAAGCAGGATCTGAATTCTATGAATTATATAATAGACAACATTTATGGTACTTATTAAGAAAACCTGCTACTGTGACTTTGTGTTGTAGATTTCATTTTAGCTAGAGCTGGATAAAAAAGGGGTTAGTATTAGGATTTTCAGATTAACCTCAATATTTTAAAGTCCGATATCTGACACTTTTCATTTGAAGGTTTGGTCCAGAAGAAAACATATTTGTGGTTTCAAGAACCAGAAACCATCTCAGTATATTTTTACATCTCCTCACTCATACTTCACTCTGGAACCGTAGCAAGAACAGGGTCTGCTCAGTTCATGCATTCACTCTGTATATGTAGTGTAGTTTGTGTGGTACCTGCTCCTTGCTGTTCTTCAGGCTACCCTGCAGCTCTAGTATCTCTTTGCCTTTGTCTCTGTTGGTGCTGAGCAGTTCATCAGTTTTGGTCTTCAGCTCTGCAGTTAACCACTCGATCTTCTTCTCCAGTAACTCCTTCTCCTGCTCCATACGCTTCTCCCGGTGCTACAACACATTATACTGGTTACACTTCTTTTTTCAAAATCACGTTTTGTTTTTTTTTAATGGGTATTGGAAAACCTGAAGCTTCAGGCACTTTAATGAGATGTGGTGTGTACCTGTACAGAAGTCTCAGATGACTGGATATCATCCAGTTTCAACTGCAGCTCCATCTTGCATTTGTTTGTCTCGGTCAGCTTCTCGTTTAGACGGTTCACATCCTCTGCACACACACACACACACACGATTAACAGAAATAAAAAAAACAGTGGGCTGTTACCACTAAAACCAAAATACCTAAAGAGAAAAACAAGTGTGTGGACAGTAATATAACATGCAGTATTAACATACAATGTTTCCAGACTCCTGTGTTTGGCGCAGACGTCTTACCTGTGAGGTTCTCCACCTCCTGTGTTCTCTTCTCCAGCAGCCTCGCCAGCTCTCTCCTCTCTGCCTCAATCTCATACTTGGCCTTTGTTTGCTACAGCCACACACACGCACAGACACACACATATGGTATATACAATGGCTTCAAAAGTATCCAGACCTGTTCATTCTAAACAAGGTGTTTAATAGATGTAATTGGATGTAAATGGTCATAGAATCTGCTTAAAACTATGGCAGGGACAGTGCCAAAATTCACACTAATGAGAAATCAGTGAAGCAGGAGATCAGGGCTTTTACTGTGAAAATCAAGTCACATCTGTGTCTACTTTAGAGCTAGGTGAGATATACTTGTGACCAGCCTGGTACTGCTAATATCCACTAGATTACTAAGGTAGGAATGTGAGTAACCAGGCTCATCAGCTTTGAGAGTTATAAGGAAGGGATGAGGCTGACCTCTCATTTACCACCACAAGTCTATCAGTGACTAAATCAGTTGCCAGCCTCAACATAGACAGTAGTCAACTATTTAAACTATATACTGCACTTTACTCTATTACTTACTATTACTTAAATCTAAATTATCTATGTATTCAAACATCCTCTGAGAGAAGCAACAATTATTTTGTGACAAGCAGCCTGATTAATTAACAGAAGAATAATACACATACACTTTCTTATACCCTCACAACAACAACAGCAACAACAAGAGAACACCACTGATCATCATGAGGTGTATGGGCATGTTTACCTGTTGAGGTGTTTTATCTTGAAACGTGTCTCCCTCTATTCCCTTCAGAGTGTTCAGCTCTTCATCTGTACAGAGAAGCATTGAGACTCTCACACTGAGGCCCACAGAAAAAGACTGCACTGGACCAGGCCTACTTTATGGTTTATACTTTATGGTTACAGAATAAAACTGAATGCCAATGAAATCAGATTGAAGCACTGACACTCAGCTTTCATTCCACGCTGTCTTCACACTTACAGGTAAGAAGAGAAGAAAGTGTCTGTAAATAGTAAGTGTGTGAAAACTCACTGAGTTTTTTATTTTCCTCCTTCAGGGTCTGCAGGTCTCTGGTGGCAGACAGGATCTGTTCCTGACTCTCCGTCAGTCTCTTCTCAATGTCAAAGTACTGCTGCTCTGTAGGGACAGAAATCATCCGACAGGAACACATGAGCCACACAGGACACCAGCTTTACCCCCTGACACGCTTCTGTTCCCATTAACCACGAAGCACGGATCACATTGAAACCACATTTACTGTCATTCAAAACTATGAACTCACTGGCGAAACTTCAGGCCAAACTTTGTCTCAGATTCTGTCATATTTTGTCTGACTGTGGCAGAAATATGCCAGATACGTTTACAAGATCTCGACATTTAATTCAACACACACACAGTAAAATGTCATTTTAAAAACTGCTGGCATTGGCTCTTTTCCGCCAAAGTTAGCCCAACGTTAACGCAACACCACAGCTAACGTTAGCGGGCTGCTGCGAGCTTTGGGAAACACTCACAACGTTGCTACAGAAATACAGACTTCAGCCGAGTTTACCCGAAGATGACTCCATTATAAACCGAGGTTTGATATGAGGTTTCAATCACAGCTCATTGTAATCAGTAAACTAATTTCTTGTGTAGCTACCCACCACTGTCCGCTTTGAAGCGCTCGTGCTGCGTCCTCAGCGCCTCGTTAGCATTCTGCAGCTCCGTTACAAACTTCTCTAGCTTGTTCTGGGCACCTTTCGGGAGTTTGTTCAGCTCCGTCCGCTCCAGCACCTGCAGCAGGACGGCCGCCATCTCCACCTGTCTCTCCGACAAGTTACACTGAATGGACACCAAACTCTGCTAAGATAACTCCCTGCTGTATGTACTCCGCAAACCCGTTGAAAACCATCAAAGAGGAGTGTCAAGCTATACTCATACCGAAGCCGGACATCCGCTCCACACTTTCAAAATAAAGCAATCATTGACAAGTTACACCAGGCAGCATAGTGAAAAACAACATAGCATATTGTAGTATAATACCATGAATACTGAACGCAAAATTGACGGTTTTGTTGTAAAATATGATCAAGTATGTAAAAACCTCAGTTTGCATGACAGGAAATCGCACCTTCCTGTCACACTGTATATAAAAATAAATGAATAAAAATAGAAAAAAAATTACATTCAATTTGTGGATTTTCCACATCTCAACAGACAGAAGTGTAAACACTGCACGTTTCACTGTAACATGAGATCTACAGTGTTTTTTCAGTACAATAACTGTGTTAGTTACTTTAGGAAGTTAAGGTGTTTTACAATGTAATCGTCATCATCACAGCTGAAGTGCAAGTGTCTAAAGTTAAAGTTAAGTTCAGTGGTTCCTAGGAGTTTTATCTTGGAGAGAAATCAACAATGTTCCGTTAGCTGTTTGTCTTTCATCTAACTGCTCTAACTTGACCGTTTCACCCACTACGACAGAGACGTGCGACGGAAATACGTCACTACACAAAGCATCGTGGTAAATGGTGTTTTTCTACTCTGCTGACTAACCACTGCCAGCTGTCAGGGTTCAACTCGAGCAGCTTTCCTTCTGCTTCATGTGTTAGCCGCTGTTTAACTTCCTGCAGCTATTTCTTCTCTGTACCTGGACGGCCTCTTGAAGCTGTAAGAACTATTCTCAGTTACAGTTTTGACCATTGTCCACTGTAAGTGTTGTAGATTAATGTCAGCTAGCTAGAGACTGCCCTTACCCACACAGAAGTTAACGGTGAGGTTTAGCTGCTTGTTGCTTTCAATTCAGTCAACAGCTGTAGATCTGTAATCTATAGATAACACTAACTATGAAGCCTGTGTAAACTCTTTAAACCCGTGTTTTAGCCGTGTTCTTGTTGTAATCACTCATGCGATCACCTCTCCTTTTGTCTTCACACTCTCCACAGACAGAATGGGTCGTGGCTTTATAGTAGAAGATGCTGTGGAGGGATATCTGTCTAAATTATGTGAACAACAAGCAGGTCCAGTCACAGGACTGCTTATTGGACAGGTAAGTTCACACCTGTGTGTCAGTAGACTTACAGTTACAGTATGTAACAGTCTGCCACCAGTGAAGCAGGAGTTACATGTCGGTCATAATATAACTAGGAAATATCCACTTCACTTGTAACGCAGGACAACACAATCTGTGGAAACATGTCTGTTCAGAATGAACACTGACTAATGTACCTGTCAAATAATGTCACCTCTGAGTTGCGTTTGCTGTGTTGCAGTAGCTCTTTACATGACATGATGTGATGTGGAAGAGTGAAGATAACTGATAGTAATGACTAAACATTTCAGAGCTCATCCCAGAGGGATTTCGTAATCATGGCAACTCGGACACCCCAAAAGGAGGACTCTACTGCAGCACCCGGGACGTCCCTGGACAAGGAGTGGGTTACTGAGCATGCCCGACAGGTGAGCACAGTGTACTGAGACACCATCCAGACCGGACAGTGTTTAGAAAACACTGGGCCTTGCTGTATTACAGCGAGCTCATACAGTTAGTGGATAATAATAAATAAAACAACTGAAAAGTTGTGGCTGGAAGAATACATATATACATGTGTATTAATTATAGAATCAAATGTATGGAGTTATATATGCATTTTACAAGGCAAGATAGATCAGGTGTTTTCAGACTTTTGAATCATTATGTGTTGAAGTATTCATATGGCACTGATCTGATCTTTTTCTAGGTGTTCAGGATGCTGCCTGGAGGCCTGTCTGTACTGGGAGTCTTCATCATCACTGATAATGATGGCAAGGACACACTAACCACACTCAGACAGGTGAGAATAACACACTGGCTCATACAAGTACACACCTTTAAAGGACCACACCAAACTCCTATATGTTTACACCCTCTGTTGGTGGCAGGCAGCCGTATTTTAGTTTTGCCAAGTTCTTTAAACTCTTAAAATGAAATGTTTAGGTTATACATCTATGTTAAGATGGACTGCTTCACCCTCCTGATTAATTTCCACAGTGCAGAGAAGGCATCAAAACCAGCTGAAGGATTCAGAGCCACCACAGACGTTTCTGTGCTTGTGCTGCATTAAGACTAATGTTGTGTGTGTGCGTGTGTCGTGTGCTGGTGTGCTGTGGTGCGGTGGCAGGATGCTGTGTGCCAAGCTGGTTTTTTGTGTTGTGTGTGGCGGTGGTGGAGAACCTAATCTCCTCCGAGCGTCCGTGGAGCCTTTCAGACGACGACGTCACAGACTGTGTCACACTTCACGTCAACCCCAAAACCAGGAAGTATCCTTTTCTTCTTCTTCTTCTTCTTTTCCTCACAGGATCAGGTAGATAGCAGAGACTGTATGTGGATGTTCTTTAACCCCTCAAATCAGAACCATCTGCAGAACCTTTGACGTCAGAGACCCCAAGGTTAGTTTACATCTGTCATTTTTCACTAAGCAGTCAGTTCAGTTCACTTAATGCAGTGCACGTTACCTTTCAAAAGTACTCGAGCTTCTTTTTTAGCTCAGTTTGTTTTCAGGGATTAAGGACTGACTTAAGACCCCACGTAGACATGAAATGCTCAGACAGGCTGTATTGTTATCACTCATATCACTATCACTGGCTGTTTCAGAGCGTGGCCAAGCCTGCAGACTGGAAGTACCAGTCCGGTGTGTGTTCCTCCTGGACCACGGTGTCATGTTGTGTAAATGTAGACATGTTGGTGCCACTGCCAAACAACAGAACCAGTACAGAAAACATGGACACATGTCTTAAGGTAAAGCATGCACACACACACTCACTCATACTTTAATCATTTTTGAGGACCTTCAGTGGAACTCTGCTGAGGTCAGTCTTTGTTTCAGGAAGGGACTGAAAGTGTGGGCGAACCAGATTAACAGTGGAGTTTGTCTGATTGATGGAAGACAGCTGCCAGAGGACACAGAGCTCACAGCAGGACAGGTGAGGAAACAGTCAGCTAAATCTAAAAAAAAAACACTAAAAAGGTTGCTAACAAAGCTGTGTCTTGGTGTCTTGCTCAAGGGCACTTTGGCAGTGTCTGATGTCTCTCACCAGCTGTCCTGGATTGTGTTGCATTCTCTCGTGTGGAGTTTATCACCTGTAACACTGTGCAGGTTATAACATGGTCCTGTTTTCATTTAAATATCAGTGTGGACCCAGGTTAACGATGCTGTGTGATGTGCTAATGTTGGTGTCAAATGATGTGCTAATGTTGGTCTGGCGAAAACATATATCTCAAAAAACAATGTTAAGATGCCCTTGAGCAAGGCACTCAAACAGCAGTGGGTCCAGCAGAGTTGTTCAGTCACATTTTGATAGAGAGCCAGACGCTGCTGTTCAGAGCAGGACCTGTATTTATCAGCAGGAAGTCACTCCCACCTGGACTAACATTCTAACTGTAATGGTCCTGCCTCCAAAACTAGACAGAAAATGACTTCATCACCTTTCTTAACTTAAATTGAGGAGACATGTTCAGAGTCACCAAGGATTCAGGCAGAGATATTCCATGAGAGCTGAGATGCTTTAATACAGAAAATAAATGATATCTGAGACTGACTGTCTGTCAAAGTGAGTATATATTTGATATTAAGATAACTTACATCTTCTCACCTGCAGGGTTAAGTATGTTGTTGAGAGCAGAACTGGACAGTTGTGCTGCATATGCCCGTTCAATATGATGATATGATACAAGATGCAGCACTGTTGTGTATTATACAGAGGACAATGTAAATGCTGTGGCTACACAGGACTGATGGGATCATTTCATGCAGTCATGTTACCTACTGATGACTCCATGTATTGTATACTGATATTGACAAATGTGAATGACATTTGTAAATATTAGTTTTGACTAGTTTTAGCAGCATGTTTGTGCATATACAGCTATAGTAAAGTTATTTACCTGTACACATTATTACCACTGTGTTAATGTTTCAGACTGCAGCACATTATCCTCCTCTGTTTGTTACTACAATAATAAGTTGTTGTCTGGATAGTGAGAGAGACAGGAGGATAACTAACATACTGATGTTTCTGTGCAGAGGAGGAATGTGAGACAGACGTACACAGCTCAGCTGCTCATCACACCGGTAAGACTTACAGGCCCAGATCACACACAGATCACTCCAGAACTCGACACTAAAAAGAACTGTAAACTGTGTATTGTACTGTAAACTGTGTAACTGTAAACTAAATCAAGTGGACCATGACTTCCTGTGTCAGGATGAACAGAGGCTCACAGATGTGGTCCAGCAGTGTGGAGGCAGTGTATCAGTCAGAGGAAGCATCCACAGCAGAGCTTACCTACACAGCAACAAACCAAAGGCCAAGCTAGCTGAGAAGGTAAAGTCCTCATAGATGAGATGATGTTAGATGCAGCTGAAAGAAGAATCACAACATTCTGTCATCAACCCTTTGTTGTGGACAGCTGCTGAAGAGGGACGTGGTTTCTACAGTGGCCACGAGGGTTCAGATGCTTCTGGAGGAGATGCTCACATCTGAGGAGGAGAGCAGGCATCAGACTGGTACACACACACACACACACACACACACACACACACACTCACACACTCACACACTCACACATTCACACATTCACACACACTAATCAGAGTCTGGGCTGCGGTTGAATAGTCAAAAAAATCTCCTTTCCTCACCACTTCTTACTCGATCTTCAATGGAAAACGTAACAAGGTGAAGGAAAGATGTGAAGGAGAATTGATTGGACTTTGAAAGAGCACCGCAGTATTTAGAGAATGTGACTGCACTTACATTAGACGTTGAAATGTTTAAATAATATATTATATATATATATATTATATATATTAATATGAAATAAAAATACAAGAAGCTGAGCCATTAAAATAGTGATTAAAAAATGAGGAATTGTGCGACAGATCCAGAGTAAATTATAGTCACACTTAAGTTTTTCTGACATGGGCACTTTTGTTATACATTTGTTAAGTAGAGAAAAAATTTTTTTTAGTTAATTCCACAATGAACATCTGTATAGTATTCAGTTCTGATGATGGTTATAGCTAGAAATTAAATCAATCTCTTTGTCATTTGTCTCCTAACTGGATCTGAAAGACAAGAAATCTATACTTAAAGGTTTGGAGCTCAGCCAGTCAGTAAGGGTTTTCATCAGTTTCTGATCGTGTCACAAACATAAAACAGGAGCTCTGCTGTGTCTACATGTACGTGGGTCTGCTATGATGAAACTACAACAGTGCATCACTTTAAGCGCTGCTACTGCAAGGAATTGTGGGACAGTGTTCTCTTCTTTCCTTTGGTAAAGGAAGATCCAGTGTATCCCCGGCTAAAGGAGATAAGATAGGAAGCAGTGAAGCTCCTTTCCTTAACGTTTAGAGAACTGGACCATCTGATCATGACTGATGCTGGCAGTAGCTGCTGCTCAGCCACATTTACAGTCTCTGATAACCACATTGAAACTGAGATCATTTTCCCTAAACATCTACCAGATGTTCATCTGCCTCTGACTCCCTGTGTCTGTTTCAGAGCAGCTGTGTGTGCCTCGTCGTGTCTTTTGTCCTGTAAAAACCTCCGGGCCCGTGTGTGTGTGTGACTACCAGTTCAGTGACGAGGGCCTGTGTGAGCTGACCGACAGGCTGAAGGAGATGCTGGACATGGATGCAGCTGAGGAGGACTTAGACACCAGGCAGGAGAGCACTCTTCAAACCATCCACAGCAGTATTACAGAAGGTTTGGAAAGAGTGTGTGTGTGTGAGTGTGTTTGCAGTCACCACGTGGTTCATATGTTCAATTTGTGAAGAAGTATTTTCACATCAAAACATATGTAGTTTATGGTTAGGACTGGTATCACAGCAGCAGTTTTAATTGTCCTTCCTCCTGACTTGTTTAAACACTGAGAATCAGTGTAAGTTTGATACAACTGACCTCAGCTGTCTCAGCATGGTGCCTCTGTTTTAGGTTAGCACAGAGAAACTCTCCTCAAACAGATGAATGAACTGAAACATAAAACTGTAAGTGAGTCATTACCTCATCTGAACAGTGTGTTCTTTATAAAATTCAGGCTGGCAGTAAGAGTGTGTGCTCTGTCGTTACTGAGCTATTTCCCTCACCTCTGAACCTCCTCGCTCCTCGTCTGCAGCAGCGTACTGTTTCCCACTGACAAACGCAGCCCTGTTAACTGTTCAGATTATGTGACAATGAAACTTATGAAACTGCGTTTGATGTGTTTTCAGAGCTGTCTGTGGAGTCTGTCGACGTGTTGGAACCCAAGAGGAGCAACTTCACTGGTAAAGAGTTTGTCCTGTGAAAACGGCTGCTCCTGTCTCCTGCTGCACTGGTCATCACCACACTCATACCACACCACACACTCACACTGACGATATGACAGTAACAGCAGAGAAAAACAAACCTCTGCCACCCTCCGTATTGTCAGTACTAACTCATTAACTCATTGTTACTGTATGAAATATGTGTCACACTCTTTCACACACCACTCTGGCGCAACAGCCAGTATTCAGACCTGCTCATGACCTTGGCTTTTGACAAACCTAACAGGCCACCAATCACTTTCTGAGTCCACCAGCCCTCTGACCCAGCTCCTCGTCACAAATGAAATACTTAAAATAACACCCATAAAGGTTGGATGTGTGTGTCTATGTGTGTGTGTGTGTGTGTGTGTACAATCACTGACATGATTCCTCTTCTCTGTGTTGTCTAGGTGTTGCCATAGCGACTGCTGTCGCCATGCTTGCGGCCGCTGCTGCCTCGATGCTGTACCTCAGTGATGTCTGACACATACACACTGAAATAAAGTGATTTCTGTTGGACATGTGTGTTCAGTCTCTGTTGTATCACCAACAGTCCCACTGTGGGTACAGAGCGCTCACAGCAAACACAGCAGGAGAGACTGAGAGGTGATGACAGACTACATTTAGTAAGCTGATCATATTCAACAGTACAACATTAGCCTAAAGATAAGCTGCATATTACAGCAGAGGTGTGTGTGTGTGTCAGTAGGACTGGGGGCTGAAGCGAGGACATGGGGGTCATGTGAGATTTTCAGATGGTAACAGGTTATTTTTCCAGCTGCAGGTTAAACAGTGTCACATTTGAGTCAGTGCAGTTGGGGGTGGTGGATCTCCACAGAGTGGGTTTTAGTCAGGATCCCCTTTTGAGTATCTTGAACTCACCCTGCTGCATTCATGGAACACAGCACCTAAGAGGTGACACAGGCAGCAAAACACCATGATACTCCTGATAAATACCACTACTGCCCCAGCTGTGTTTATATTGTATTTTGTGTGTTATGTAAATGTGTTTTTGGTGCAGAGTGAGAGATCTCTTTTCTTTGGGAGGATCTGTGTGTTTACTACTTCCTAACTTCCTGGTTCTGGCATGTTGAGCTCTCATAGACCAGCACAAAACGTATTAATGTATTAACATATCCAGTAAAACAGTTACTGGCTGTTTTCTGTTGCTGTTTTCCTGTGGATGCTGTGCAGATTACAGTTTGTGACACAGAGCAGCTTTTATTTTCTATCTGAGCTCAGAGCTGATGTGAGTAGAGTGAAGCTTGTCTAAGCAGGAACAGAAAAGTGAAGAAGAGTCCTGGTGGCAGGGAGGACAGAGTTAAATGCAGACCGATGCATCTGAAAGAAAACAAGTCTGAAGGGCTGCACTCCCCTCACATGGGTGGAGTTTGGACCGTGTAGTTTTCTGTTGTCACTGTTTGACTTACCCAGAGCTCTGGTGCAATGTACCCAGAAACCTGCCCAGTGCCCAGTTCTGCTGAACTCTGACCCTCAGAGAGCGATAACAGTTGGATCTGTCAGTCTGCCTTATCAACAGCCTCGACCAGTCAATTTGTTGTCTAACATCTCTGACGGTGAGAGGCCCGGCCTTCATAAGAGCAGCCAGTTCTCACACGAGTCCACTTGGGAGCAGAGTAGTCCCGGACAGTGCTTCGGATCTCTAATCCCCAGACCAACGAGACTCTTTAGGAGGTCTTCAGAAAACAACTGCAAGCTTTTCTCTCCTAAACTGGACAGAGGCATCATGCTGAGTAAAGATCTGCCGGACATTGAGGTAAATTATTATACAAATATGTTTCTTATTTGACCTCTTTTCTCTGTTTTCTGTCTTCATGAACAAACTATGTGTCTCATGGAACATTTTCTGCAAGTGAGTCCACCTCAAACTAAACACACTAAAAACATATTCATGCATTTATTAGTTTATTATTTATGGTATCGATGGTTATTGATCACTGACCAAAGGTCATGGTCAGTGTATAATATTCACCATGTTGTTACTATCATTAGAACAAGTCTCCATCTTTCTGTGGACCCACAGATCCTGTGTGATCAGTCTACCACATCACAAAGTCAAAAGAAAGAGTGGATCAGACCAACTGTTACAACAAGTCTTGAGAGGAATTTTAACACGTGCAAAGAGGGATTAGCCTCCACCACTATGGACAGAACACTAATGTGCACTTTCACATGGGGCCACTGTGCACATGACTGATGTCATCTGACCATCAGCTCCACCTATAGGAGCTCAGTTTAAATAAGTTGCAGAAACACCACAGTTTGATCAGCGTGTGCCAAAGGGAGAGAGAGAATCCAAAAAAAGAAAAAGAAGCATTTACATCATACATCATCATACAGAAGTTCAATAACACAGTATCATCAAACTCTGTCTGACTGCTCTGTACTGCATCATAGTAAATAACATATCTCTGGTCAGAACTACTTCCTGTATGTGACTGGACCAACAGCATTAAATGATCTGGATGAATACAGTGAAACTACACTGCTCCTTGTTACAAACTCACTTTGTTCACTACACTTAGATGGGTACACAACCAAACACACATACTCACTCTCCTGTGTTTAACTGATTTGGGAACAGCCCTCCTCTGTAACTGCAGGGCGAAGGATTAAAGGATAAAATGTCATGTTATGTACTCCTAATGTGGTCTCATGGTGTGGCATAACAGGCCATGTGCTGTGCCATGTGTAACAATCTGTAGATAAGTGACGTGTGGTCCGGGATAGACGGAGATGGGGGTATTGGTGTGCACATGTAGAGATGGAGCAATAGTTTCTACAGACGTTATAAACATCTGAATTCAGACAAACTGACTTTGAAATTCTCTGTATATGAAGCTAATGGTCATGTAATACCTGCCAGGTAATGTCATCAGCTAACAAGATCATAGGTTATTAAACTCTTAGAAGTTAGAACCTGGACATGGACGTTGGTTTGTTGATTCGATGTTTAGGATTAGCTGTTGTAACAGGTTGTTAGTTGGGGACATACAGTAAATGATTTCCTCATTTCCACTGTTATGTATCCATCTGACAGGTCACGTAACCTCAGTGCACTGACCCTGCAGTTCATCATTATCTTATCATCTTAACTCCCAACTATCCCAAACAAGCAAACTTCCTAGAATGTTCCATAGTTTCAGTCTGTGTGCCTGCAGACGTGTGTGAGCTCTAAAGACTGATAACAGCAGCAGGGACAGGTGGAGGCAACAGCAAGATGAAATTTGCTCTGTTAAATGAATTTCATTAACACATCATTAATGCTCAGATCAGAACCTGATGCTGGAGATGACGTGTGTCATCAACTCATACCTGAGTTTTACCTGAGTCAGATACTAAAACATGTTTTACACATAAAGACTGAACCTTCACCAACCTGTACAGTTCTGATGATGCCAAACATTTATTTCTCAATCATATTTAGAAAATATGACAGATTGTGAGGAGTAACTACAGGTGGTATCTGTTATCCTGTTTTATCTCAAGATGACCACTGCTTATGTTCTGTTTTGTTTTTGGATGAATGTGTTATTGTGAGAAAGCAAAGAGAAATGTGTTTGGTTATGGTAAGAAAATGGTTTTAAAAATGACACAGTTAACTGATAATCTTGTGATACTTCTGTAACTGTTCAAAACAAACTTGTCTGGTAATCCTGAGATCTGTGTTCTAGAGCAGCTAACTCACAGTCTGAACAGAGTCTTAGACTGATAGAAAACAGTTCTCTCCGTTTCCTGTCAGAGAGTTTTGTTACTGACTGATAGTGTTGATGTGTTTCTTACAGAGCATCCTGGCTCTGAATCCCAGGGTGAAAACTCATGCTCAGATCATGTCCACGGACAAGAAGAAGAAAGAAAAGAAACACTGGAAAAGAAACCCAGAGAGGGGCTGTGATGTACGATGCAACACACACACACACACACACACACACACACATACACTTGTTTCCTTCACATGATTCTTCATCACTGTCTTGATGGTTCTTTTCCCTCCACTCTCCTCTCTCTCTCAGTCTTGTGTGAAGTTAGAAAACAACTTTGACGATATCAAACACACAACGCTGAGCGAGCGTGGAGCTCTGCGAGAGGCACTGAGGTGAGACTCAATGATGGACATGTTTCAGAACAACCTTGTCCTAACACACTCTCAGTCTCAGAAACACACTTACAGACATGGAGCAGGCTAAACATTCTCCACAAGGAAGAGCTATTTGGTCACTGTCAATCCAGTGCTATGCCTGTTACACTGCACCACCTGCAGCACAGGAAATGTTATAGTACAGCAGTGTAGAAATTGCAGATGAAGACATGTTGCTTCTTACAGGCAAAGAACGTACTCCTTTAAACATCAGCATGTTAGCGCTGTAGCTGTGAACATGTTAGCATGCTGATGTTGGACTGCAGCTTCAAAAATATTTGACATCACATCACCGCAGAAGTCATCACCTGTGCACCATGTCATTTTCAAACCCTTGTTTTTGACCTTGGTGATGTTCATCAGGAAACTGTGGCAGACAGCAAATGCACACTGATTTTACTACTTTTTTTCTGATTTGAAACAAGATTTGAAATCTCAATAACTTGGTTCGCCTGTCAGATAAAAGTAAAATCTATGTTTAGGTGCCTAAAATGTGCCGATGCTCCCTGTCAGAAGAGCTGCCCGACTAACCTGGACATCAAGTCATTTATTACAAGTATCTCTAATAAGGTACAACACAGAACACACACTCTGCTGTCTGCATGCTCACACAGTCAGGGTTAGAATGTAAGAATGAGCATGCTAATCACGGATGAACACAGTACTACAGTCATGGTTCATGTGTGTGTGTGTATGTGTGTGTGTGTGTGTATCAGAACTATTATGGGGCAGCACGGGCCATCCTATCTGACAACCCCCTGGGTCTGACCTGTGGAATGGTTTGTCCCACATCAGAGCTGTGTGTCGGAGGCTGCAACCTGTACGCCTCTGAGGAGGGACCCATCAACATCGGAGGGTTACAGCAGTTTGCTACTGAGGTAGAATATTTAGAAATGCCTGCTCACGTGTATAAAACATGTTACTCTGAAAACCACTGTGGAAGTTTATATAGCTTCAGTTTGACCTGCTGTTTGAGATGAAAAGACTGATCTGATTTATGTTGAGGTAAACACAGACCTCCTTACAAATGAAAAGTTCAATTCATAAGAAATAAACAGTTCATATTACAGTGTGAACACATGTAGTCCTCTTACTGAATACCACAGTCTTCATCAGTGGATGGACTTTAATCAGTGTTTAGTTGGCTGAGTTATGATGAACCTTCATCTTGTATGAGCCAGTTCTAGCCACAGTGATCACTGTCCATCAGAAGTTACAGAGCCTCACTGTAAAGTTAGCCGTGTTGTGTTTAGAGTTCTGTTAGGGATGATATGACCAGGGTGTTACTTCAAATGTGTGTGTGTTCTGTTCACTAGGTGTTTAGTAAGATGGGCATCCCTCAGATCAGGAATCCTGAACTCCCACCACCTGATGAGATGCCAGAGTCCTACCACACCCCTGTCGCTCTGATTGGCTGTGGCCCAGCGTCAATCAGCTGCGCATCCTTCCTGGCCCGTCTCGGATATGATAATATCACTATATTTGAGAGACAGAAGTACATTGGAGGGCTGAGGTAGCCTGCCACCATCTTTACACTGTATATCTTGTTATATTATACTCTGCACATAATTATGCAAAGCAGGGGTTAAGATATGGGACATGCAGAGGAATTCACCACAAGTGAAAAGAATGCAAATCCTTAATAAAATCAAAAATAATAATAACAAATTGATTAATTCTGTAAAATCTTTATGGTGACAAGATCAACTGACCATACTAATATTTTTTGGAACAGTTTGATTTGGAAATTTGTTTTCGACGACAACTGAATGAATGAATTAATCAAACCCAGAAACAGAGAGACAGAATGACTGACAATACTGAGAAGCTGCAGAGAATGGCTCCTAAAACCTCTTTATTGTATTTGCATGGTAGAAAATCAAGATGGAAAGAGGAGGGGTATGATATGACACCATGTCAAACAGGGTGTAGGGTCAAAAAAAAAAAAAAAATCTCTGTTCTTCCTGTGCAGCACATCAGAAATCCCCCAGTTTCGGCTGCCCTATGAGGTTGTCCAGTTTGAAATAGACCTGATGAAGGATCTGGGAGTCAAGGTATGAACTGTAGCACCACACACTGTCCATAATGTTACATGAATAGTTAAGACTTTCATTGGTTGTTAAAATGCTCCTCATTATGTTATTTTATGTCACAATAGCCTCAGCTTATAAAGAAATACATGATACTATCAAGATGTCACCCAACAAACACTAAAATCAACACCAACCCTATTTAGCCTACTGATCTGTTCATCTGTTCATTTGTTAGATACTAGGTACCCTAGTCTGAAGTGGTACAGTGTTAAAACATAAAATGTGTGTTTGCTGGTGTGTGCAGGTGGTGTGTGAGAAGGGTCTAGGTGTTAATGGGATGACTCTGACCTCCCTGAAAGAGGAAGGATTTAAGGCTGTCTTCATCGGGATTGGTGAGTACCACTCATGGATGTGTTTTTACACCTTTGAATTCATCAACAGTGATGTACAGTAAATGTGTGTCAGTCTTCAACTTGTAGATTTGTTCAAAGTAATAAAGGACGGTCTGCTCCTGTAACAATCACACTGTATCTGTGCAGACTATTTTCTTCCAATAAATCATATGTGTGTGTCTGTGTGTGTTTTTTTTACCCGTGTGTGACTCCAGGTTTACCTCAGGCCAACAGAGCTAAGATCTTCCAGGGTTTAACCATGGATCAAGGCTTCTTCACCTCCAAAGACTTCCTGCCCATGGTGGCCACAGCCAGCAAGAAAGGTACAAACACAGTCAACCACAGAGCTCCTCACAGAGCTGGTCAGGTGGACTGTTTTCACTCATATTCCAATATTCAGAAATACTCTTGTCACAGCACTGAAGAAGAGTTTTTTACTTTCCATTCTGGAGGAAAATCCCTCTGAGCTTTTCTCAAACAACAGAACGTATGAAAAACATCCGACTGTTATACATCTTCAGCTAACTTTCTTCTAAACTGGTCACATTTTGATTCTTATATCACTAGTCTCAGTATATACACACATAAACCACTGTCCAAACATGCAATACTTTATTTCCACTGACAATGATCATTCAGTTATTAGTCATATGTTACAGTATGGATATATTAACAGACAGGAAATGGGCTGGTTCAAATTAAAAACAGTTTTAGTGTTGAAATGTTAAATGTCAGAGTGATATCTCAGTCTGTCTCTGTCTGACTCTGTCCAGGTATGTGTCAGTGTCACTCTCCTCTGCCAGAGTTAAGAGGCGTAGTGATCGTTTTGGGAGCAGGAGACACAGCATTTGACTGTGCCACCTCGGCTCTTCGCTGTGGAGCTAAGAGAGTGTACGTCTGCTTCAGGAAGGGCTTCACTAACATCAGGGCTGTTCCTGAGGAGGTATGGACGTGCGATGGACAGGTCTCCACACAGATCATAAATGGAGGATACTAAACTCTGGGGTTTGTTTTCTATCAGATGGAGCTGGCTAAGGAGGAGCAGTGCGAGTTCCTGCCCTTCCTCTCTCCTCGTGAAGTGATCATGAAGAACGGACGGGTCGCCGGGTTACAGTTCTGTCGCACCGAGCAGACTGAGGAAGGTGATTGGCTGGAGGATGAGGACCAGGTTGTTAGGCTGAAGGCTGATTACATCATCAGTGCCTTTGGTTCCATGCTGAACGAGCCGCAAGGTAATGAACCAATCAGCTGATCAATAGTTAACTTTCTGGTTTACCTTGTATTAAAGTCAGTGTTGAAGATGAATCAGAGGATGTGTGGAAAACTCCCTCTGCTTTCTGAGAGGTATCTGTGTCTGTGTGTGACTCATATATGTAAACAACCAGGAAGGCTTGTCACAAACTCTTGCTCTGATACACACTGCTGACTGATACAGTGGATGTTAACTGACTGATGCAGTGGATGTTACTGACTAATGCAGTGGATGAATGCAGAACATTAATGGGTGAGTGACATGTTTTCCTCTGTGAACCTGATCCATATGTTGACTGTTTGCAGTGACTGAGGCCATGGCTCCTGTGAAGCTGACCCGCTGGGGTACTCCAGAGGTGAACACAGACACCATGCAGACCAGTGAGCCCTGGGTGTTTGCAGGGGGGGACATCGCTGGTTTGGCAAACACCTCAGTGGAATCAGTCAACGATGGCAAACAGGCCTCGTGGCATATTCACAGATACATCCAGGTAAATCTCTCTGCTTCAAACATTCTACAGATATTTAAAAGGCTCTGAGGAGATCTGGTTCAACTACTGGCAAGGTCAACATACAAGTTCTGGAATTCAAGCTAGGGGTAGCATGAGACATGAAAACAAAAGCTCAGTCCCTCCCACCTAGCATGCCAGCCTGTGAGTTAACCATAGCAACGTCTTCAGTGGCTTATACTAGTTTAAAGCCTTGTTGTGAGAGAGGCGGCAGATCAGAAGTGCTGTCTGACAGCCATGAGCACCCACCCCTGACTTTGGCCTTCTCCAGCTGGTTAGAAGGTGGGTCTGTGTCAGTTAACAGCTCCTCTGAGTCTCCACGTTAAATTGTTTTAAAGCATATTTCAAGAAAAGACATGAGAACAAAGTCACATACTGTAGCTGTGAGAAGTCCTGCTCTCTTCAGACAGGTCTGTTAAAGTGTGCACCATACCTTTGTGTTTGGATCCTCTGTGTGTATACCTGACATTTGTTATTGTGTTGTGCTGTGGTATGCTCATGTGTCGCAGGAACTATGACCTTTAAGACCCGGCCGTCAGTAGAGGCCTTTTTATTACAATAAACTGGTATAGTATTATTGATATCTGCCTCCTCCCTGCCCTCGGTAGTCCCTGCATGGACAGACAGTGGACCCAGTCCCAAAGCTGCCGTTGTTCTACAGTGCTATTGATCAGGTGGACATCAGTGTGGAGGTTTGTGGGATAAAGTTTCCCAACCCGTTTGGTCTGGCCTCTGCTCCTCCGACCACCAGCACGGCCATGATCAGAAGAGCTTTTGAACAAGGATGGGGCTTCGCTCTGACCAAGACCTTTGGACTGAATAAGGTACACACACACACACACCACACTCACATGGCCTCAGGCTGCACTAAAACATGTTTTACAGAAGATCTGGTAGCAAAACTGTAGCGTCCCCAGCATGTCTCTCCTCATTTCCCTCCTTCCTGCTTTAATCACATAAAACATCAAGACTCTACACACAGGGATTTAACCTTAAAATCACTCTCTGCAGGACCTGGTGACCAACGTGTCTCCTCGTATTGTTCGTGGCACCACCTCAGGTCACGTGTACGGACCGGGCCAGGGCTCCTTCCTCAACATTGAGCTCATCAGTGAGAAGACAGCGGCTTACTGGTGTCAGTCAGTCGCTGAGCTGAAGAAGGACTTCCCCAACAATGTCAGTTTCCCATCACACCTCAGTTCTCATGGCTGCATAGAGGGTGATGAGCACTGAAATGTGTGTGTGTGTCTCTCTGGTCTCTTTGTCAGGTGGTGATCTCCAGCATCATGTGCAGTTACAACAAAGAAGACTGGACAGAACTAGCCAAGATGGCAGCGGTGAGACAGTAACATAATCCTTATCACTCACAGTGTGACTGTGGTGTAATTATTATATTGATATAAATGTATGTGTTCAGGAATCAGGAGCAGATGCACTGGAGCTGAACCTGTCTTGTCCTCATGGGATGGGAGAACGAGGCATGGGATTGGCCTGTGGACAGGTACACACACACACACACACACACACACACACACTTCATCTCAGAGAAATGAACAGTCTGATAAATAGTGTGTTCTATGTGTGTGTCATTAGGACCCAGTCCTTGTGCGTAACATCTGTCGCTGGGTGCGTGCAGCCATTTCCATTCCATTCTTTGCCAAACTGACACCAAACGTTACCAACATCGTTGACATTGCCAAGGCTGCTCACGAAGGTAAACACACTTCACCACACCTTGCACTTTTTCTGTCCTCCATCTGTAAAGAATTCCATGTTGGCAGCTGTTACTGTGGTGTTTTGTTCTGTAGGTGGAGCAGATGGAGTCACAGCCACCAACACAGTCTCAGGTTTGATGGGACTGAAGGCAGATGGCTCCCCCTGGCCGGGGGTTGGAATGGGAAAACGCACCACATACGGAGGGGTGTCCGGTGAGGACACACACAAGCATACAAACACATACACAATCTCTTATAACTATTACTGTTAATTATCAGTAGTTATACTGCCCTCCTAATAAACCTATGGAGACTCAAAAAGCAAAGATTTTTTTTTTAAATGGTTGAAAAATGGCTGTGTCCAGAGCCACAGAACATCATGGAAACCCTCTGTATGTGTTGACAGATACAGCTGATAGTGACACATGTGAATACAGAGCGACAACAGGAGAGTTTACACACTGCACACACAGATCTACACATGGACACACACACTCAGGGCTGGAGATTTAAAGCACCATGAAGGAGGAGTTTCTGACTGACACAGTTTTACCATGTACTGATCATATAACTAAGGCTGTTAGCTGTAGCATTTGTTGGTAACGTGAAAAGACACCAGTGTTATCCTGGTCCTCCAATGAATGAATGAAGGTGACACGTGATGCGCACACTGAGCCAGGTCCTCGTCAGATGCTTCTCTCCAGCACTGAACCATGTGAACGCTGTGTGCAGGTAACGCCATCAGACCCATCGCTCTCAGAGCAGTATCTGCCATCGCCAGAGCCATTCCTGGTTTCCCTATCCTGGCCACCGGAGGTATCGACTCAGCAGAGGCCGGACTACAGTTTCTCCATGCTGGGGCCTCAGTGTTACAGGTGATACTGACATTACACTGCAGTTCTGTGTTGGTCAGCATCAATTTCTTGCAGTTTGTTATAATAATGGTCTAAAGGAAAACCTTCATATGTATGCATTCATGTTATTAACTGTGATAAAGTTTTTAGAGTGAGAAGTTCTATTGAGAAGTATTAGAAACAATTTCAGGAAGAGAAGAAGTGACAAGCTGCAGCCCCCAACTAAAAATTTGTCCGATGATTTTAAACAAAATCAAATCTACATTGTTTTGTTCTGATTCTGTTCGTGTTGATAGACAGTCTGTCTGTGTCTGATTACAACAGGTGTGCAGTGCAGTTCAGAACCAGGACTTCACAGTAATTGAGGATTACTGTGTGGGTATGTAACTGTATCTAACTGTATTTTGTCGTAGTGAAAAAAACACCAAGCAGGCTGAGCATATTAACAATTAACATGTTTCAGATAGATTTAACACTGCCCTGCACTGTAACTGTATTTATTTCAATACATGAATTCAGCAGTGAACTGTATTATTCCTGGTTCTCGGAAAATCCTTTCTTTCTTTAAATTATTGATGAACCCAACTTTACAGTGTATCTCAACAAGATCTACTCTGCTGCATTTGGAGCTAAAGTCCATGTTGCGAGTCTCTGCTAGATTTTAAACCACTTTCCATCACTGTCGGCAGTGGCAAGTTACCAGAGTCACCTGAGAGCTTTTCTAACCTTCCCTGAAAAATGCTGCTGCTGCTTTGAGATATTTAGACTATATGTGAATAACATGGTGGTCACTGTATGTGCTCAGGTCTGAAGGCCTTGTTGTACCTGAAGAGCCTGGAGCTGAAGGACTGGGATGGTCAGTCTCCTCCAACAGAGAGACACCAGAAAGGAAAACCAGTTCCCAGAATAGAAGACCTGGTTGGAAAGGTACTGCTGCTCACTACCAGTATTTCTGTTACTGCAATCCTACTGACTACTACTGTTATCAGAACCACTACCATGTAGTGTAGTATCTAATGCACCATACTGTTGCAACTTCCTCCTAAACATGTATCTAATATTTTCTCTGAATGGTTGATGGTGTGTGTGTGTGTGTGTGTGCGTGTGTGTGTGTGTGTGTAGAGCCTCCCCAGCTTTGGTCCATACCTCCAGCAGAAGACAGAAGCCATTGCAGAGTACAAGAAGCAGCTCAGAAATGCTGGTAAAACTGATGTGATGGAGACCACCAAGATCACTCGGGTCAGCACGCCCAAAAAACCTGTTCCTGCTGTCAAGGTGCAGCACACACACACTCTCTCTCACACACAGTTCATCAGGATGTATTAAGTTTTTAAGTGACTAAACATCTGTGCTTTAATGTGTGTCTTTGTAGGATGTAATAGCCAGAGCATTGCAACACATTGGAGCATACCAGGAACTCAACAACATGGAACAGGTACACACTGCATCCATACAGGTCCATCTGAAGTAATGATATAAGGCCAGAGACCATAGGTGCAATCACTTCTCTGACATTCTTTGACAAAACCCAAACTAACCTCTCCTGATCATCAGCTGAAAAGGTCTGAGGTTCTGCTGTAGTCACCAGAGCGAAATCATTGATCATTCAGGTTTTTTATCAGGCGTCATGCTTTCCTCAAATCTGCACGTCAAATGAAGCCAAATTTTGGGCAAGAAAGCAAGATATTGTTTGAGAGTTACAAAGATTTTTCATGGGGTGAAAGCTGCAGCAGTGTAAGGGAAAGACTCTGTGTGTCTGAATGTTGCTGTACTGAGACAAACAGACATTTATTCATATAAAATGTAACATAATTACTTCAAAATAAAATGAATGTAAACTAATCATGAGAATGACCCTCCCCTGTATTCTCAGGTCCAGGCTGTGATAGATGAGGAGATGTGTATCAACTGTGGTAAATGTTATATGACCTGCAACGACTCTGGATACCAGGTAAGATATTGTCTCTTTCCTTTGGCATTTCATCCTTTGTTTTTAAGACCTATGTTTAAGACTCATCTGTAACACTTGATTATTCTTGTGTATTCCCAGGCCATAGAGTTTGATCCAGAGACCCACCTTCCCTTTGTGACTGACAGCTGTACAGGCTGCACTCTGTGCTTCAGTGTCTGTCCGATCATCGACTGCATCAAGATGGTGACCAGGACAACACCCTATCAGCCCAAGAGGGGTGTACCCATTAGCCCTGTCTGCTAAAAGCAAAGACAAACCCAAGCCTTTCTACCTATTTAATGATGGAGATCAGATAGTTGTGGTTGGTGGTTTTATGACTAATTAATCTGACACATTGTTTCCTGTTGATGTATTTAGACAATGTAAAGAGAAAATGACATTCAATATGCTTATCTTCGATAGAGAAGGAAAGTGGGAGTTTATGGGATGTTTTAAGAAATACTGACACCAATGATACCACTGTAGAAAGAAGAAACCAACCTTTTTAAGGTCAAGGTTCACCATACTGCTAACAAAATGAATCAGTACATATTTGGACTCATTTATTATGTAGTTCTGATTCAAATTAATGTAATCCGTTATGAATTATGCTTTGTTGTTATCCTTCTTTTTGATGTGATGGAAACCTATTTCAAATGAAATGTATAGTTACTGTCTGTTAAATGTCTGAATGTAGAAGGAAATGCATCTTTGATACAGTACAGTCTGATTTAAATAAAGGCTTTCTGATGCAGCAAGCCATCTGTACAGTGGAGCACAAACAGCAAAGAATCAATGAGCACAAGTAAGAGCAGGAGATCAGGCATAGGGCATGTCTCAGATTTTGTGGGAACTTCACAGAATAACCCACACCTTTCTACTGTATATCTTTATCAGAAATATGCAGAAACAAACCAAATAAACAGCATAGAAAGCAAAGTGTAATACATAAGACTGAAGCATGACACAAGTTACTGCTGTGTTCAAAAAGTTGAAATAACTTTCCACAATGACCCTGTCCCAGCAGCACAGACTGCTGACCCTGCTACATGACTGCAGATTTAATTCTATTAGGTACAACTTCAATCATTATACAAAATGTGCATATTTACTTAAAATGACTAAACCATTCAACTTTAACTATGCCCAGTATCAAACCATATGATCTCTAGTCCACTGGAGCACCTGTAAACAGTATGGAGCCTGGCCATGTAAGCATTTATACATGACCTGCTGCTACATGCGGTTAGCAATGTTGAATGTTTTAGTGATTTAAAATGCTTTATGCTTACATGGGCTGCTAGATTGTAATAAATCATCATACCAGCAACATTACATAAAGCTAACACCACTCACTGTCACTGAAGGAGAAGGGCAGTCGTTCTCTCTCTCTCTCTCTCTCTCTCTCTCTCTCTCTCTCTCTCTCTCTCTCTAACATGAAATCAAAAATTCTATTGTTGATGGCCATTATCCAAGTTGAACTCAAAGCAGAGAGATAGAATTGTCAGTTTACCTCTGGAACAATACTCAATCACTTCCCACCTGAGTAAGAAGAAGCAGGTACCCTCCTAAACAAAAGGTGGCGGTATTGCACCTAACGTTACTGTGGGCTGTCAGCAGCTTTTAATAGACAAGAAGAAGAAGAACGCCCATTTTGCTCAGACTGTACAGGCAAGTGGGCTGAAATATCAACAGACAGACAGAAGAGGACAAAGAGCTGCAATGGACGGGTAAATGTGTTCACATTTCAGCTAACGCTTCTCGGTGCACTTTGTACAGCCGGGACAGACTGAGCTGTTTACCGCACTTAGTTTAAGATAAGCTAACTGTTAGCGCAACTGCGAGGCTCGGGACTAACGTCAGCCTCCTGACAATACCAAACTCCATCAAGAAACGTGGTGGTTCATCGTTGTCTTGTTTGTGGAGAAATGTACATTAATAGAAGAACATGACCCGAGAGCATATTTCATTTATCATTTGGTTTTTCTGACTTCGGCAGTGTAACTGTTAGCAAGCTTGTTGGCAAAATATATTAATGCAGTTCATCATAGTATCACTTTCTCTCCTGTATACAATAATTGTTAACGTTAGCTAACGTTAGATAAACCTGATGCAGCCATCGGTGAGAGGGAAGTAAGTGTCTTAAATGCTTTCGTAATAAATGGTTGTGTCGGCAATTATTATTATTAGTGTGATAAGCTGTTAGCCCGTGTGTTATAAATGAAGCACGTCATAGCCAACATGGGACGAGCACCTGTCAGTTTCAGTCCTAAGGATCCTTTGTCTGAAGCTAATGTGTGCTACATACAGCCTGCCATTACTGTATACAGCGCATTATCAGAGGGGCAACAGCATGCGACGTTATAAAATTAATAAGCAATAGGTTAATTGTAAGAAAGTCTCAGATATCTAAGAACAGATTCTACTGTTATTTAACGCTGGGTCTCCAGAGGGTGTTTTTAGCAGGTTGGCCTCCATCATGGTGTTTGATGTGTTTGATGCTCCTTGTGCAGCCTCTCCCTGAAGAAAACTGATGAAAAACTTTGCTCTGTGGCTTTTAGATGTTTGTCTCAGTGTGTTAGTAGTTCTGTATGGTTTTAGTTTGTCCTGTTGATAAAAGTGCTAAGAAATATGAAATCAGAAACCAGCTCACGTAGTCATAGTTTTTCCTTCACTTCTTAATTTTTCTGATTTTGGTTATTACTTACTGATTATTGGTTAATGGACTGATGTTCCAGGGGCAGCGATTTGCTGTGCAGGACCATAATCCTCAGACTTCTGGTTTCTACCATCAATAGTTTCTGGTTTTCTTACTGTATTTTTTTTTTTTTATAATGCCTGTAAAATTTGCATAGTGCAGGATAAATGTTAATGATGTCCACAGAACTGTCAGTGCAGAGAAGATTCTCTGCATCCCCCAGTAAATTATATGATTATACTGGCTTCCAATAAACTATGCTTACTGACAGTTTATTGGACTAACAGAAGAGCAACAGAGAGGACCCCTGCCCCTGGGTCATTTGTCCATTTACTGTACTGACCAAACACAGAACAACTGATAAACATAAAGGGACACAGAGAAGTCCAACACAAAAACTATGAAAAACCAAACTAAAAGACAGGAAATACAAGCTGGATGCAAATCACTCCTCTTTGCTTTTCACATTGTAGCTCTTTGTTTTGGTTTTTGAATGATAGTAATTTTGGTTGTGTGTATGTTGTTGTTTATGATTCATACATTCATTTTTGCATTTTTACACATGGACTAATGTAACCCTATAGTTGTGGGCAGCACCAGGAGGATGGAAATATGAGTTAAATAAACCAAGATCCATGTGTTGAAGTAATTCAGACATTGCTGAATTCTTGAACTTATGAAATGTTAAATGGCTGTGTTTCTCTGTGCATTAAGAACCAGGAATCTTAAAATAAATAAATAAATAAAATATAAAAACAGCAGCTGAGTTGTTACACATTTAAATATGCCCTAAAATTTCCATCCTAGGTTAGACTGACTAATCTCCCATCCCCTTTCCTCTGAGTTAAATAATTGTATTTCCCTGAAAAATTGAAATAACATTATTTTTCTTATTTGTCTTTCTGTTTTTTTTACCGCCCTACATTCTATCCTATCTTGGCAGAGATGTTGCAGTTGGTGTGAAGGTAAGCTGTCTCTCTATTTACTGATTTTACATGAACACATTCAGTCAGCACTACTGTCCAAAAATAGGCTGGATCTTCAGTTGTTGATACCTTATTATTGTTGGATGTGAAGTTATAAAATAACATACTATAAAGATTTGTGTGAAGCAGGTTTAGGATGGTAAGAATATCATTAAGCTAAAAACGAACCGATCAGCTTCATGTATAATTTTGTCTTACATTTGCTGCTGTTATTTGCAGGTGTTACGCTGAGCAATAACAGGATGGCAGCTGCTTTTGTTGTGTATAGATTATACAATATGTTTCGTAGTATTGCATCACTGTGCTTATAATACCAACAGTTTCAGAATTATTAGAAATTGAGACATAACTGAAAGTTTGATTTGTTTTTCTGTTTGTCTTAACTTTCCAGAGAGGCTCAGATGAGCTCAACATGTATGGTAGCAGCCCCAACTCTATGACCGGTAAGCTCAACCTTAAAACAAATACAACCCACCATTATGTGCAGCAATAATCCACAACATCAGAAGTACATAGGAAGTGGTCACAAAGTCTGGTCATGGTAATACCGTAATACAGCTACACCACGGTTACATGACGTCAACGTCGCCGAGCTTTGTCATTTCATTTAGCTCTGAGCTCTTCTACAAAAGCCTTTCTTAAGCCTTAGTTAGTGATAGTTTGAAAGAGCGTGAGCAGAAACACAACGAGGCTGTAAAGGTGGACTGGTGAGTAGATGGGTTTTCATGTTAACATCCCAGACAACCTCTATAGTCTCATTAGACACTCGTTAGCAACCGCCTTTTTTAAGACATGTAAAAGCTTCAAATCACGAGTGGAGGATTTACTGACGTATTTCATGTTGTAAAATAAAACCTGAAAATGTCTTGAGCTTGTGTTAAAACCACAGACCTTGTTTCAGACATTTAACCAAAAACACACTGACTTTGGGACCGAGGGAACAGGAAGTGCTAACATGCTAACTTACTTGCTGGTTTTAGGATCATTCCTACAGCGCTCTAATTTAGAGAATCACAATGCATTTCATCGGTCACATGTCTTGAAAACAATGACATCATATAAAACACTGCTTACATCCAGCTCTGAAGGGAGAAGCACTCAGACCTCTTAGCCAGTCTTAAAGAGATGCACAGGCATACATTACATCTAGACTTACTGGGTAAACTTTTACAAAATGTTGTGTGTGTCCATTTTCAGCTAATGGCAGTGACAGTAAGAAGCAGCGTCTGGATGAATCACCTCCCTCCAGAGTTCTCCACATCAGGAAACTTCCCAATGAAGTGTCAGAGACTGAAGTCATTGCTCTGGGGCTGCCCTTTGGAAAGGTCACCAACATACTGATGCTGAAGGGGAAAAATCAGGTAAACTAGAACACAACTCTGCACTGTCCACCAAACAATTTTCTTTACAAGAAAATGGATTCTTTAAAAGCTCAGTATTACTGTGTGTTTCCAGGCATTTCTGGAGTTGGGTACAGAGGAAGCAGCCATTACTATGGTGAACTACTACACAGCTGTCACACCACAGGTATCAAATGCAGCAGTGTCTATTCATGTTTTACATTATTGTTGTGTTTCTGAGGGATGATAACTGCATGGTGTATTATATGGATCTTATTCTGTTCAGGTTAGAAACACACCTGTCTTCATCCAGTACTCCAACCACAAGGAACTCAAAACAGACTCCGCTCTGAACCAGGTATACTCACCGATATATATTTGTAAATTTGACACCATGCTTCAGCCAAACCAGATGGTTAGACCGATGTAGGATTTGATGCTGCCTCCTCAACATGTGTCCATATTTTTGTCTTTCCACACAGAGGGCCCAGGCAGTGCTACAGGCAGTGTCAGCAGTTCAGGATGGAAGCTCTCCATCTTCTGACCCAGGAGTTCTGGACCTCGCTCCTCCCCCCAGCCCTGTCCTGCGAATTATTATTGACAACATGTTCTATCCTGTGACACTGGACGTTCTTCAACAGGTAAAATCAGAACGGATTTAATATACCAAAGACCCTGCCCCACCAACACTAATGCAACTGTGACAATTATAGACTCAGCTGTGTAAATCCTGATTCTAATTGTGGTATGCTTTTGGGATGTATGCTTCATTGCTTTAAGATAGAATGTTAATAGTTAGTTTGGCAAACTGTTACTCAGATCAAGCTTGACCATGTTTCTCTGTTTTTCTCTCTGAATTATTTGGCTCTTGCAGATCTTTAGTAAATTTGGGACTGTGATGAAGATTATCACCTTCACCAAGAACAACCAGTTTCAGGCTCTGCTGCAGTTCAGTGATCCTGTCAATGCACAACAAGCTAAGCTGGTAGGATCACACATGAAAATTATGGCTGTTAAATCAGCAACCTGTCTTACATGTTTTGAGTGTTTGTGTGTGTGGGTGTGTGGGTGTGCGGGTGTGCGGGTGTGCGGGTGCATGGATGTGCAGTAGATGTACTCTATGTCCCCTCTGTCCCTCATGTCCTTGAATACAAGCAGTGTTGATAGCAAAATACACCTGTCATTCAGAAAGTATTCAGTATTTACTTTGTTCACATTTTGTTATATTGCAGCCTTATACTAAAATCATTTACTTTCATTTTCCCTCATCAGTCTTCACAACCAGGTGAAGGCATCTGAATACACTTTTAGAGTTAATCTCAGTGAATTAACAGAGGTCTTCTGTCTCATTCTGCCTGTTTATGCACAGTGTTCAGAATATGTTAACATCTTATTTTTCAACATTCTTGGCATGAGAGCTAAACAGCTATATTGGTCCTTTTTAGAACTGTAAATTGTCATGCTTAGTATTTATTGTGGTTGGAAAAAAAATCCATATCAAGATTGTCTATGTAAAAATCACTACTGTTCTATAATACTGTGTATTGTTGTCACATATCTTTAAACTCCCAAATATCAGGCTATAACTGGCATAAAACAATCTATGATCTGTATGAAGAAAAAAAAAACACTGTGAGAACATATTGATTTTTTTTCTCCGTCTTTCACTGCTTTGCACCAGTCTTTGGATGGACAGAACATCTATAATTCATGCTGTACTCTGCGGATAGACTTCAGTAAACTGGTCAACCTCAATGTCAAATACAACAATGATAAGAGTCGAGACTACACCAGACCTGACCTTCCTACTGGAGATGGAGAGGCAACCAACAAGGATCATTCTTTATTGGGTAAATACACTTCTGCCTTTATCTCTCTACACCACATCCATCCATATCTCCCCCCAGGATATCCATAGAACTTTACAGTTCCACTCACAGCCCCCTTCTAGGTCATTTTATTTGCCAGTTGTGCAGCTCAGATGTATCTATTCAGTTCATTTCAGTTTTATTTAAATAGCACCAATCACAACATACATTGTCTTTAAGCACCTTACAGCCCTTACTATACCATAGAGAGAAATCCAACAGTTCCCACAACGAGCAGCATATGTGACAGTGGAGAGGGAAAACTCCCTTTTAACAGGAAGACACCTCTAGCAGAAGCAGACTCAGGGCGAGTGGCCGTCTGCCTCATCTGTCTTGGTCAAAGGTCAGAGGTCAGAGGTTAAGATGAGGTAGTAAATGTGAAGCCAAAGATAGGTCTCTTGGGAAAGATGCACCTCTTTGGCTCAGCACCTTTCCAGCCTATAGATCCTCACCCTTTCCACTCTGCCTCTGTTTGTGTGTTAGAATGACAGGTCCATTATATTAAAGGCAGATAGATAGTTGGACCTTAATGCCCTCCAGCAGTGAGTGTGCATCAGTGGTGGCATAGCATAATAGAGAGAAACAAATTGATGACTTTCCCATTCATAATTAAAGGTATGTGCAGCATGTAGGATAGGAAATCCATCTCCACAGTGTCATGATAGTTCATAAATGTACTTTCAGTATGCAGAAATAAAGCAGTTTGCTTGAAACCAGAAAAATGACCACTGAGATATAAACTTGGTTGCACTTGTCCTTGCTTTTCTAGAGCCTTTGTTTTCTATCAGCATGTCATGCTTTGATAGACATTAGTCAGCTAACATGACACACAGAATCGCATTAAGAAGTAGCAGCTACCAGCATTAATACCACCCACCAACCCAGCCTGCATGAGCTTGTTACAGGTCATATAGGTCATATCAGTCTGTCTTTTGGCTGGAGGACATTCTTCACAGTTCTAAGCACAGTTGGACTGAACTATTATCATAGTTCTTAGGACATGCTCAGTGTTTTTATTGGCAGTTTGAATGCAAACAGAACAAAAGCCCTTGAAGGTGTGTAGTTGTCAGGGGAGTTACCCAGTGGGCAGTACATCACAAGGACAACGTCTAATATGACACTTGAGGATTAATACTTGCCCTAGAGAATGTGCTCCAGAATTGATGAAATTCTGTCCATCGAGTTTTGATGTACTTTTTTGGTGAATGTGGCACCGTCTAATGGTCAGGCACAAATTTTTTTGGGAGGCCTATTCCTAAACAAGGACTGGAAAAACTGTTAATGAATTATGGCCAGTTTCCTGCATTTGTAATAGCCAAGAACATGCAGCAGCAGTTTGAGCCAGTTTGAGTTTTCTTAAAACTAGGCCATGTTTGTAGATGTTTAATTAATTGTATTTGGAACTGTTGCCTTAAAACCAGAGAAAACAGTTGTTTATATATTCATTTTTATATTGCTCTAAAGCAGAGAATCAACAACCAGAATTCATTGCACACAGTGGCTGCCAGGCTGCTCCTTTTATGGGTATTTTCCACAGGGTTTCTACTGTGAGAGCACTGAGAGTCAAGAACCTCTGAGTCTGCATCGTCCATGTCAGCTCAGTTTGCGAGACAATGGTGGAGAGAGAAAACCAAAACCTACTATTCATATAAGATATTTTACCAAAAATGTTGCTTTAAAAGTTTTTATTACATGGCTACATTAAACAGGTTAGCTTTGTTTGCACATTTACACACTTTGCTTCATGCGTCTTTGCACATTAAGACTAAACGTTTGTTTACGTTTGTTTTAGCCCATTTGCTAAAAATCATTCTGTACATTTATTGTTTGCCTGCAGGGTGTGTTTATCCATTAACATAACTTGTGAATGCCATGCTTCTCATTAGCCAACTCTTAAATTTCTAAGCCTCTCACCAGTGTCTGACACACCTGTGTGGAAAATTAACAAATCAGTTCACACTTTCACCATCACTACGAGAAGAAGTAAAACTGAGAAAGTTCATTCATTGATATGACTTTTTCCAGCACGTTTCAAGATTCTGTGTGATAATTTTCATAACATCTTGACTAACCAAAAGTTTCATGCATGGCTGAAAAATCGATTCAAAACTCTAAAAACTATGGTATGCATAGATTTGCAGTAAAGCCAAGTCTGAATACCTTCTGAAGCTGCTGTGCCTATAGCCCACTCCCCAGACTGGGGAACAAGAGGAATCAAGCTGAAAATTGATGAAGTCATCTTTTAAAATACAAAAACATGTGCTGCCTAAGAGATCACCTCCTAACACTGCAAGTGATGGGATACGAAATGGACAATCCTTGCTCTGTGTAAAAAACATATAGAGAGTTTAAGTTAAAGTGGGTGTCTTCCAAATTTAGTCTTGGTATGAAATGTGTTGGTTGACTGTGACAGTTTATTTATCTTATATTTGTGGCCCTGCCCTGTTCAGAGAACAGTTTGGTTTGGGATCTGTGCTGATAACCAGTTGCAGAAATCTAGAACTATTCAGTGCTAAAGTTTAGTTTTACTTTTGTTTAATCTGGTCTTTTTATGTTTCACAAAGCCCAGCATGTTGGCATATTGTCATAACTCAAGTTTAACCTGACATTGATGTGTAGTCTGTTAGGAGCCAGATAAATGTAACTGAATTTCACTTAGTTTCTGGTGCCTCCACTAGAACCAGCCTCATAGTGTATAGCAGTTTCAGAAAGTCTTCAGGCACTTTCACTTTCTGCACTTAATTGTCAGAGTCTTAATTCAGATGTTTGTTTTCAGCCTCTGTGGCAGCAGTTAGAGCTTCAGTCTTGTTGGTTCAGTCTCTACAGTCTTTGAACACCTGGATTTGGGCAGTTTATCCCATTCTTCCTGACAGATCCTCTCCAGCTCCGTCAGATTGGATGGAAGTGTCTGAACTGCCATCTTCAGGTCTCTCCACAGATGTTCTGTGGGGTTTCAGTCTGCTCTGTGGCTGCTCCACTCAGGGACAGTCAGAGATGTGTCCCACCAAGCTTCACTGTAGGGTGGTATGATCCAGGTGATGATCAGTGCCTGGTGTTGACCGGAGTGTTTGGAATTTCAGAGAATCTTCCTCATGCTCATCATGAGTCATCGGGAGTCATTGAAATGCTGTACCAGGCTCTACCATAATGGTGTGATTGATGCTGAGATGGTTGTCTCCATCTCTGCGGAGGACTGAAGCTCTGTTAGACTCCCCATTGGGGTCTTGGTCTCCTCCCTGACCAAAACCCTTCTTTCCCAGTTCCTCAGTTTGGTTGGATGGACTCTAGGAAGAGTCCTGGTTCCAGTCTCACAGTTGTTTAGGCCACTGTGCTCCTGGGAACACTCAGAGCTTTAGAAATGCCTTTATACTCTTGTCCTGATCACTGCAGATTAATCACAGAGGTCTACAGAGAGCTTCTTGGACTTCATGTCCTGGTCTTTGTCCTGACATGCTGACTGAATGGTGGTACCTTATATACACAGGTCTGGACCTTTCTAAACTCTGTCCTGTCAATTCAGTTTGCCACAGGTGGACTCCAGTCAAGTTCTAAACATGGGTTATTGAGTGTGAATTGATGGGCAAAAATGACAAGTTTATCCATTCTAAATCAAATTTACAACACACACAAAGAGTCTATTAGCACATTTTATTGTGAGGTGTGAGAACTTAATATTTACTCATCACGGTATAATGTTACAGTTCACTAATCTACTGACTTATGTCAATCTAGTTACTTGTGATAACTGTAGTTTTGAGTGCCCGGTAGGAAAAGTATTTTGTGGTATAAATCTAGTTGTCATTGTCTTGTAGGTACCCCATCTGGAGCGCTAGCTTCCTACTCTAGTGGAGGAAGTTACTCATCTTCTCTCTCCCTCTCGCAGGGTGGAGGTATCTATCTTTTATTTTTTTGTAATTCTGTTTTTCCATCACTCTGTCTGTTTTCTGTCCTGTCTCTCGTGTCCTGCCGTGGTTGTCTGAATGTGCAAAGGCTGGAAAGGTTTTCTTTCAGTGACCACACTGGTTGGTTGATATTACAGATAAATTAATAGATGTGGTCTGAGCATGTTGATGAATGTTTTCCTGTGAATGGACTGAGATTGTTGGTTGAAATAATACTGACTGCTTTGTTGGTTTATGCATGTTCTGGATTAGAGCACACTAACTCCCTCTCCTGAGGCTGTATCCTGCTCACAGTTACAGTATATCCCTATATGTTTCATTATTAAGTACCATATTTATATACAAACACAGCACTAATCTCTATTTCTAATTTAGTATTCATGTAATTATAATAAGTAACAAAGCATTCAAAACAAACCTGTTTTCACTGCAGTGACATATGAGAGATAATCGCCTCTGAAACCGTCAGCCATTTCATTATTTCCCATCTTCTCCTTAACCAGCTTTTAATTACATTTCAAGTGGGAGAGTATATAATCCTTCATTACACTGAGCACATAGTTGGTGTAGATGAATGACTTATCAGGGGTTTGAGTCATGTATTTTTGAAATTATGTTTTGGGCGTTTCTGGACAGTGTAGGTGGGAGTGGGTTTTGACACACTGAGATACAGGGGCTGCTGTGGTTAAGGACCAGATCTGAGTCATTAACACAGTTACTTAATGACTGTACGTTACAGTGTCCATAATGTTCAGTACAGAAACTACTGAAGCAGCTCTGTTGACTGTTTATACTGAAATTCTTCACTGCCACCAACTTTCCAACGCACCTGTACATGTTAGTGTGTGTCTTGATGAAGTTGAAGCTTAGGTTTTAACACTGATGAAGAGCTCACCAGCTCTTTAACCTGAAGATTAACTAGGCTTGAATTACATTTACATGGTATCATGTGGCACATCACCATCCCTGGTTTGGATATCTTTTCTCTTTTCTCCTCATATTCTGATTTTCATGCATGTATTGCTGTGCTTTAGCATGCTGAGTAATTGTTAAACAGATTGTGTATGTATTGTTGACAATACATACAAGTTCATGTAATTTTTTTGCATTGTACAGTTGAAGTTAACAAGTCTTTTTACTGCCATAGTTTTAAACGTGTAGTTTTCTGCTGTTCTGTTCTGATGTGTTTCTTGTTTTTTACTTTCCTAACAGGAGCCATTAGTCCTCTGAGTGCTGCAGCAGCGGCAGCAGCAGCAGCAGGTCGAGTTGCTCTGTCTGGGTCTGGAGTGTCAGGAGTCCTGTTGGCGTCCAACCTAAATGAAGAGGTACACTAACCATAAATACAACTTGACTGTGAGCGTTTCCAGACTCTGCTCTAACTCAGTACAGCTAGTGAACAGACACTGCTGAATGCTTTTCCTGTGTCACTGGCAGTAGACTGAATTCCTGTGTGGATGTGTGGTTGTATGTGTGCACTGTACAGCATGAGTTATCATGCATCCTCCACCAATCTGAAGTCCATGTAGTATAATTTCAGATGGATTAAAGTCACAGTGTGAGTGAAGGTCCTTGGGGGAGGGGAGGGGGTGCGGGGGTAACTTACCTTACTTTGTGAAATACAAAGAAAGAGTACATTAACTCCATAGACTATGGAGTTATCTCAGTGGTGGCTAAACCTCTACATATGACTGTATACTTCTCTTTGACTTGTGTTTGCTCTGTCAATTTTCTGTTAGAGTGTAATATGTGTGCCTTCTCTGTCATCTGTATCTCTATACCTACAGTACCTGTTGCCTGTGTCTGTGTCCCATCTCTCTGTCAGAGCCCGTCTCTCTCTGTCTGTCTTTGTCCCTCTCATGCTCCTATGGAGAGGGACTCCATAGTGGACTGGTGGTTTTCACACTTCTGCCCTCTTCTGGTAAAGTCTTGGTGCAGCAGCTGTATCTTGGCTGTTTGGTAACACCACTCAGTTCTCTCTGGTGACCCAGCAGCTTGATAGCAGCTCCTGTGTACACCTGAGAGTATGCTCACTAAAATCCAGTGGCTAGGTAGTGTTCGAGTGTGGTGTGGCCACTTTTCATGTTGTGAGTGTTGAATCCAAGGGCTGGTTTTTCACTGACTTGTTCATCTTCTTTTAAGTGTGTCCTTAAATAGGCAGACTGTGGCACATTTTAGTCATTTTCATACAGAACCCTATTTTCTTGGAAACCCAGATATCTGTGCTTTCAATGGTACTGTTCATGTTAATTAATGTGTCACAAACTGAAAGTCTTGTGACAATAATAGACTCTGATAACACAGTATACTGAATGTTTATTCAAAGGTGATTGTTATTGCCATGAGGACACCGGTCCTGTTTGGAAATTACTTGTCCTAGATTATTAAGATCTGAGGACATTTTTTGTCTCAGAGAAATGTAAAGATCTTTCCATCAAAGAAACTGAATTTGCAGTGTTTATGTACAGTCCTCATGTATCTCAGTGATAGACAATTATCTGTTGGCCGTCTGCCTCCTTCTGGTTTGATACCCCCTGCCACGCAGTCTCTCATCCACTTATTTATTTCCTGATGTTTTCATCCATCCATTTTTTAATGTGTTATTTTCTACCTTCCTCCCATCATTTGTTTTCCTCACTGATAAATGCATCCAGCAGGGTGTGTGTGTGTGTGCGTGTGCATGTGTGTGCACGTACTTCTGTCTTTGTGAGGACCAGTTTTAGACCTTGGTCTCAGGGCTCAGGTTAGAGTAAGGGGTTAGGGAATGTATTATGTCAGTGAGTGTCTTCATGAAGATAGAAGTACAAGTGTGTGTGTCTGTGCGCACACATTTTTGCGTGTGTGTGTGTGTGTGTGTGTGTGTGTGGAAACAAGCCAGCGATCATTCAGACTCCGTTGATGTCCCACTGATGCTCTGTTTACTGACCTCTGCTTTGGTTTTTGTCCTCCTCTCCTCCTTTCTCCCTCCCCCCCCCCTTTCCTCCCTCCTCTGCACCTCCCCTCATATTTATTTTCCCTCCATTTGACTCCTTTTTGCCATACATCCTTTAATGTCATACACTTATCTTACCCCCCACCCCCCTCTTATGTATGTTTACCTCAATTTGCGTTCATCTCCTTTTCCCCCTCCTCACTTTTCTTATTCCGGTCTAACATGACTTTGGCTTTGCCGTTTTGACCCACTCTCCCAACCCCCCCATGCCTTCCATCTTTGCTCCACTCCTCATCATCATGGAAACCACCACCTACCCCCTCGTCCAACGCTGGGCGGTCTGATCTCTACCTTCGTCTCTCCTTCTTCCTCCTCCTCTGCTCCTCTTCTTCCTGTCCTCTGCTCTGCGGTCTCTCTCTCTAAAGATGGTCACGCCTCAAAGTCTCTTTACCCTCTTCGGTATGTTCAACCTCTACTACTCTATCTGTATATCTCTCTCTGTTAATCCAATTTTGTTCACTTTCTTCAGTGATGTCGTGGACACGCTTATTCCTCTGTATCTCTCTGTGTCTCTGAGCCTCTCTCTATCATATTATACACTACAGAGTTAAATCTGCCTATGTCGCTACACGATAAAACAGTGAGTCTGAGAGACTGTGTTTGGTCAGCTTACCTTTAACTGATGAGAACAAAGACACCAAAACCATCCATGTGTTGTTGAAACACTAAAGTTAAACCAGATTGACAGTTGTAGGCTAGGATTCTGTCACATGTGGTATTCCTGACAGTGCAGCCTGTACTGTGGTCATGTTGCCTGTCACAGCCTCACAGATCTGTGTCCAAACACCATGCCATGCTTTCTTCACGTTCTCTCCTTATAACAGATCTAACATGTAGATGTAGACTGAGGTCAGACTGACTGCAGAGTCATTACTGATTCACATGGTGTTTATGTGAAGCAGCTATAATTTGTGGTAACAATAGTTAGCACAGCAGCAGAATTCATCAGAGCGCTGATTGCACAGAAAGAATGACCTGTTGGCTGAAGGGAGGAGGAGGAGGAAGGTGTTGGATCTGTTACCCAGTTGACAAAATACCTGATCCACTACACTCTGATGCCAACAAACCTTTTATTGAACATTCTATCAGTCATTGTGCTTTTATATAAGCAGAACAATCTATGTAATATGTCATATTGGTAGGTTCCTCATCTTTGTAAATAGTGCTCTCTGTAAGCCAGTCTCTCTACATGGCCACAGATTATTACAGACAGAGGACTGTCTGGTCCAGGTTTTACTAAACTAAAAGGTCAACCCAGAGCCTGTTATCAGCACAGTGTTTGTTAAATGGTTTTGTGTAGAACACTGGAGCCTCCACTCTACCAGGGACACCAGGATCATTTTAGTGTTTATGTTCTCACCACGTTAATGGTTAAGTTGATCACGACATTCCAGTGTACTCACTGAGACTCTTTCTAGCTTTTAAATCCTCTGCATCTCTTCCTTTCTTTTTGCCTCTTTCTCTAGATTTTGTATTAATAAAGTGCAGTCATAGTGCACCTTTTCATTTTATTCTACAACTTTGCTGTTGGGATCACCTGCCACTCAGTCACCTAAATTAGACACAAGGGTCACATTAAACCTACGTATTTGTCCTTACACTGACTGGGCTAATTTTACCCACTCCAGGATATCCACTCAGACAAAAATGATCTTCTTAGAAGGCCCAAAAAGAACATACTGTTTTTTTCCAGGTCTTCCTTTTACATTTACTGTTTCCTCATACAGTATGTTTCTGTCTTAGGTTAGTGCAGACAGTCATTCAGAAAATATATCTTTTCCCCACTCTGTCCATTTATAGTTTTACTATTTTAATGTCGTAGTCGAGCTGATTTGTGAGTCGTGCACATGCTGTTGAGTGAAGACATTAACTATTCAGCCAGGTGTCAGCTTCAGGTATGCGTCAGTGGTAAAGCTCAGCTCAGGTGTCTGACTTGATTGAGTTTCTAATGGAAGTCAAATCGGAAGATTCCATCTTTTCTTTTCATTTGTCTTTCTGGCACTAACTTTATTCCTTCCATCCTTCACACCTCTCCTTTTTTATCTTGGTCGGCTCCATCTCTCCTGCTCTGTCTGTTCTGTCCTCCTCATCTTCTCCTCTACCCTGCTCTCTCTGGCTTGCTCTCTCCGGTCTGCCTCTCTCTCTCTCTCTCTCTCTCTCTCTCTCTCTCTCTCTCTCTCTCTCTCTCTCTCTCTCTCTCTCTCTCTCTTCTCTCTTCTCTCTTCTCTTCTCTCTCGTGCTCTCTATACCTTCAGGAGTCTATGGTGATGTCCAGAGGGTGAAGATCCTCTACAACAAAAAGGACAGCGCTCTGATCCAGCTGTCTGATGGCAACCAGGCTCAGCTGGGTGAGTTTTCAATGTTTGTCTGTCAGGACCACAAAATAAGATTAATTGAGAAGAAGTGGTTGTTTAAGTCCTGAGGAGGTCACTTGCTAGTCCCAGGTGTGTGAGAATGAGAGAGGTCAATCAAGAAATTCATGTTTTTGTCTGCAAAGAATTGTCAATGCTGGGAATGAAGTATAATGTAAGGTTAAAGGGTTATCTGTGTAGATCAGTGTCACTTCTAGTGGATGTGATATGATAAATGTACTAACCTGCTCGTATTTTCCCTTGTCTCACCTGTAGCTATGAGTCACCTGAATGGTCAAAAGGTGTTTGGTAAAGTGATGAGAGTGACGCTGTCCAAACATCAAACTGTGGCTCTGCCCAGAGAAGGACTGGATGACCAGCTGCTAACTAAAGGTAAGAGGACATCTGCAGTCTGTCACTGTCTCTGTAACTGGTTATTAGACATGAAGCTGTGATGGTGCCAGATGAAATGTTAAGTCAGTAACTGTCAGATCAGATATTCACAGATCCATGAAGGTCCTTCTACTCACAGCAATGACTTTTGACCCAGGGAGCTACTGGTTTCAAAACACCGTGAAATTAAATTAGAACCTGCGTCAGCATTGACTGGTGTATATTCGCTGATCAGCCACAACATTAAAGCCACTTGCATGATATTGGTCTACAACAATTTTAAATTGGGTGGCATTTATCAAAGTAACATCCAGATGAATATCAGGTCCCAAGGTTTCCCTGAAGAACTTTGTGTTGTAGAGATGATTTCAGGTTATTCACTTCACTCTGTCTGTGGTGTTTACAGATGTCATCAGATTGGATCTAGGATCGGTGTATAACAGCCTTCAGGTGTCTTCAGGAGGCACGTCCTGCTGTGGAGGTCTGAAATGAAATCTGTGTGGAGCTGACAAAGAAATGAGTTCATCAGACCTCTGTCCCCTCCTCACCTCAGAGTGAGCACACCACATGTTCCAACCTGACTGTTGGCAGTAGAGTTGAATTGTGGGTAGAATGTGTGTGGAATATATCTGCTGTCATTTGATTAAAATGTAATGAAAGTTTTTTTCTGTTCTTTGAATCTGTAAAGGTTGAGTAAAGCAGTAACACACACAGTCAATGTCTAAGTTGTGATTACACTGATAGAACAATAATAACAGTGATATCTGACCCATCATTACTGTCGTCGTGTTTTTGTTGGACAGATTTCTCTGGCTCTCCACTCCATCGCTTTAAGAAACCAGGATCCAAGAACTTCCAGAATATCTTTCCTCCCTCTGCAACACTTCATCTCTCCAATATCAGGTACTACAACACTACATACGAGTCTGACTACTTCCTGTTTGTGTCAGTCAGGCAGATAGTTTGATGAGTGTAGCACTCTGTTGACTTGATGCTGCTGTGCTTTGAGCCTGTAAACAGTTAGTCTTTTTTACTGCCCAGGGATGGTGTTGGAGAGGATGATCTGCGTCTTCTGTTCTCTAACAGTGGAGGAACAGTCAAGGCCTTCAAGTTCTTCCAGTAAGAAACTATTCAGTGTCATGCTCTTTCTAAAACTGTCTGCAGCCTCTAACCTGAATTCTGTTTCAGGAGATGTGTGAGTGGATGAAAAGCAGATGATCTGTGAAACCACATAAATGATATTTGCACAGGGAGGAGCACAGAGGCTTGTTCTGCTCTGGGCTGACCTTCCCAGGAAGTAAACAGAGCCATGCAGTCTAAACGTCTCTGTTTGTCTCTCTCTCCATCAGGGACCGTAAGATGGCCTTGATCCAGATGTCCTCAGTAGAGGAGGCAATCCAGGCTCTGATGGATCTTCACAACTATGACATGGGAGGGAATCACCATCTAAAAGTTTCCTTTTCAAAGTCCACCATCTAACCCTCACAGCGACTCCTAAACCTTAAGATCCAGACGAGTGAGGAAGTCTCTTTAGTTTCCTCCTCTCACCATGTTCTGTTCAACTCCTCTGCACAAACCCTCAAACCTTAAACGATGTAGTACATCACACATAATGTGATTCATTGTCCAACATGTAAAATGAAAAACAATTACACGTCAGGAAGTTTCTGTTTAAATATACAGAATTCCATAAAGTCTTGACCAATAGAAACAGTACTTACCCCCCCCTCAGTCAGGTTGTAAAGTTCACAGATTCCTGCTTTTACCCTTAAAACATCTGGAGAGCAACTAAGCACCAGCTGATGTCATCTGTCCTGACCTCCACAGTTTCACCTTTCACCTGCAGCAGTGATGGAAGCCCTTTTACACAGCTCATTACCTTTAAGGCTGTAGGGGAGGTACGTGTGAGAGTCCTCTTAATGCTGATACTGTGTGATCTGTGTGTAAAAGGGGCTGTGGAGGTGTACTGCTGGGTGTGTCAGTACATGGTGACATCACTGTCAGGTGTGGTTACAGGTGCAGCAGAGCGTACCTCTGACCACGCCCTGCAGTGATGCAGAGTGCGGCCCGAGGTGAAGCAGACCTGACCTCTCCCTGTCTCAGCCGTCACCATGGCAGCAGACTCTCTGACTTCCTGTAATTAATGAGCCCTTTTTTCTGTATGTGTCACCACCTCAAACTACCACTGTTCAGACAGTCACATGACCAGTTTCCTCATCAGTCATGTGACTTCTGCCCTCCTGTCATGTGTACTTGTCTTTGGACGGTGCAGTTTTTGGCACACACGTCCTTATGTGTTCAAACCTCATCCTGTTCCTTCAGTGTGTTCTGAGACCTTGGGACATTTTATTCCAAGCTACAGGCATAATGGAGAGTAGATAGTGTTCTCACTCTGTGATTCACTCTGCTCTCTCCTCATCTGTGACGTAAATATGAGCAGCACCCGGTGTTAGTGAACCAGATGCAGCTGCAGCACACACAGCCACAACACCAGACTAACTGAAATCTGAGAAACCTGCCTCAGAGGTAGAATAAACTGTGTGTGGAGAGATTTCCAGTTTCTGTCAACTGTAAACAATCAGTGAGACACACAACATGTCCATCTGACTAAAGCAGCAGGTTCGTCAGAGCTGCTCTGTGGGGGTGTTTCAAGGCATTCTGGGAAATGTGAATCATAATTAGAGGCTAATGAGGCTTGTTGAGGACAGTGGAGACCCTTTCCAAAATAACTCCGAATGTATTGACTATGATGATCCAGAGGTGTACTGTTCCTGTTTCAATCCCATCCCCAGTCCCCTGAAAACATTACTGTGAGTGCACGCACACACACACACACACACACACACACTGTTTTGGTCTCAACATGTGGTTCTGGTCTTGGTCTCTGCTTTTGGGAAGGAGACCTATTGGGACCAAAGTACATGTGGTCTGATTTTACTGTTGATTCTTGATGTTACAGCTGATGTTTGACTCTGTGCTGTAAACCTGTAAATCAGTTTTTAATAGATGTGAACCTGGTCTCAGTCTGGCAGCAGGAGCTTATTTATCCAGCAGAGATGAAACTCTGTCACTGTTTGAACTGAGCTTATTTGAACTGAGCTTAGCTTGTTTGATTTTTTTTTTTACTCATCTCTGCTTCTTACCTGCAGCTGCAATGTTTTTTGGATCGGTCTTCTTTATGGGGATGTTGTCATTTCTTATTTCATTTCATTTTATTTTGTTTTTGTCTCGTTGAGATCAGCACAAATTAAACACGTCTTTTCTACCAAGGAGCCCCAGTTAAATTGTGTGTGTTTGTGTGTGTTTGGACTGGGTTCAGACCTCTGCTCTCACCTGTCTCACCTGTCTCACCTGTCGACCTGTCAATAAACTTCTCTCACTCTGTTCGCTTCTGTCTCTCTGCTCTCACTTCTTCCTCCTCCTTGAGCTCCTCTGTTCTTTCTACATTTCTGCAACAGCAGCATTTAGTCACATGTAGAGATGCAGCAGTCATTTTGGAGATAAAGAACTTATTTCAATTCAACTCATAATTATGAAATTATATTACTATATTATTTCATCAAATTTGTGTTTTCATTTCAGAATGGTGCTGATTAGTGATGTCGTCACTGCCCTCTCACTTTCACTATCGTATATATTGAGCTGACGGCTGCTCATGCTACATAACTAGATATTCTTAGCTCTGTGAGGACTGTCTGATCACACTGTCACAGCCAGCGGGAGCCTGCTAACACTGCTAACACTGCTAACACTCAATCCATATCCAGGATTACTAGTTAAAGAGCAGCGGGTGATTTGTGTGAATATGTGAATTTAGTGGGATTCTTTATGAGACTCAGGTTTGTGTCAGACTCTGAAACATCATGAGTGTGTGTCCTGATAAATCTGTGGAGCTGTCCGTGGTGCTGAAGCAGCTGATGGATTTATAACCCACCTTTTTCTCTCAGTCCCGCCCCTCTGTCAGTCCCAGCTTGGATCCTGACAAATACTCCATATTCTATATTGCAGCCTATATACTCTGTAGGGGAGTGTGACCTTCATGATCAAAGTGGTGAGTAGCTGCAGTAGTGTCTGTGCTGCCACCTCTGCAACTAAGTGCTCTGAGGGAGACATGGCTAAAGAGTTTGTACTACAGATGTTTGGTGAGAGTGACTGCACTGACAGCACCTAACTCAGCTGACACTTTATTATTTCTATATAAATTCTCCTGAAAATGGACGATTAAATAACATGATTTAAACATGTATTCAATAATTACACTGTTTATCTATATAATTATTTCATAATATCTTTTTTTAAATTAATTTAATATTGAACACCTTGAGGCTTCCGTACCTGTGTGAACAGACTTTATTTTTACAGGCTGGTTTGAGTTAACTTCCTGGTGGTAATAACACTATGAGCTCTACCTGGGAGTCACAGCACATAGGACCATAACACCAAAACTACAGCATAACCTGTATTAAAACTTTGAAGTCATCCATGACACAAAACTGAAACTGTGTGTTTCACTGCTGATAAACTCCTAACCCTAACTCCTGTCCCTGGTGCTGAAGAAACAAGCTCATCAATCCCCAGAGCAGCAGGATAAACCTGGACAGGGAAATGAAAGAACAGCATTTGGCTCCTCTTCATCATCATTACTGACTGACTGCAGCTGTTCATCACCCAACAGATCCAAGTGTGATTGCCCACTCAGTGTAGCTGAGTATGGAGCAGGGTGTTTGTGCTGCAGCAAGTGAACGATGAACGGATGAATTCATGTTAAAAGCAAAGCAGCATCTTGTGATGCAAGTGTTTCCTGTTCCCCAACAGAAACCCCCCAAACAGCTGTAGCTTTTCACTCACTGAGCACTTTATTAGGAACACCTGCTTATCCATGCATTTATTCAATCAGCCAATCATGTGGCAGCACATAAACTCCCACAGATCCAGGTCAGGAGCTTCAGTTAATGTTCACATCAAACATCAGAAACATGTGACACATTCTCTGACTGTGACATGATTGTTGGTGTCAGACAGGCTGGTTGGAGTTTTTCAGAAACTGTTGATCTCCTGGGATTTTCACACACAACAGTCTCTAGAGTTCAGAGTGGAGCCAAAAACAAAAACCATCCAGTGAGAGAGGTCAGAGGTCATGGTCAGACTGGTTGGAGCTGACAGAAAGGCTACAGTAACTCAGATAACAACTCTTTACAACTGTGGTGAACAGGAATGAACAACAGCTCCAACCTTGAGGTGGATGGACTACAACAGCATCAGACCTCGTCAGGTTCCACTCCTGTTAGCCAGGAACAGAAACCTGAGGCTGCAGTGGACACAGGCTCATCAGAACTGGACTGATGCTGAGGCAGCAGATGGTCAGGATCTGAATCTATGGAGCCAACCTGCTTTATGTCAACAGTCCAGGCTGCTGCTGCTGGTGGTGGTGTAATGGTGTGGGGAATGTTTTCTTGACTCACTTTGGGCCCTTAATACCATCAGTCATGGTCTGAATGTTACAGTCTGTCTGAGTATTGTTGCTGACCATGTTCATCCCTTCATGGCCACAGTTCACCATCTTCTAATGGATACTTCCAGCAGGATAATGCTCCATGTCACAAAGCTAAAGTCTCAAACTGGTTTCATCAACATGACAGTGAGTTCAGTGAACTTCAGTGACCTCTGCAGTCTCCAGATCTGAATCCAGTAGAACAGCTTTGGGATGTGGTAGAACAGGAGGTTGGCAGGTTGAATGTGCAGCTGACAATTCAGCAGAAACGACGTGATGCAGTCATGTCAACATGGAGCAGAATCTCAGAGGAAAGTTTCAACATCTGGAGGAATCCAGAGCAAGAGAGAGAACTACCCAGTGTTAGAGAGGTGTTCCTAATAAAGTGCTCACTGAGTGCATGTTTTTGAAACTAGCCAGTATCACATAGTGATGTGATTACTTCTGAAGAAAGACTCTCCACTATCCTGCCTTTGTAGCCTTTTTCCATCAGCAGAGCTTTACAGTGCAGCTTTATTCTAAAGATAAAGGTATACAGAGGGAGATGAGCACTAAGTGAAACCTTTGCTCTCATCTGTTCTCTTGTTTAGATTTCTTAATCAAATAGTCACTACTGAGGTCTTATTATGGCACAGTCAGTCCTTAAAGAAGGGAAGACAGAGAGCGGGAGAGAAGGGAGAAGACAGAGGAGAGAGTAAATATAGACTAATGGACTTCATTCTGGTTAATTACCAGTCTGGTGGTTTAATTAGGTGTGATTTGGTCAGACTGGAGCTGCTGTATACTGAGCAGCTGCACGGATTGGTTTGTAATCCTTCTTTATAAAGTGTGGAGGCAGTGATGAGCAGGACTGACAGACACACAGCTCCATGTAGCTGCAGCAGAGCCCTGACAGGATCAGAGTCAGGACACAGCAGCTGACATTACATCAGCACATCTTATTCTGTGTCTCCACCTCGAGCACCTTCATATTTCAGTGGCACAGTTTGCTTTTTGCTCTCTCACAGAGTTTTCATGTAGACTGATACATCTCTTTGGAGGAGGTGTCTTTACTCTGTTTTCTCACTGATAACAAAGTTAATAAATAACAGAGTTGCAGTTTAACTAAAAACACAGACAGCTCGTGTTCCAGCTGTGGGGACGATCAGGTCAAGACCAGATGAACACAGCATCCTGCCTCTCTGTGTGCAGCCTCGCAAAGCTAGTAATAGCTAAGTATTGTGATGACCCTCCTCACTTCCTGTTTGGGCTGATCTTTGTGGGCGGTCCTTTTCCTTTTTTTTTTTTTTTTTTTTTTTTTAAGCATGAAATGCATCTGTGCTACTGCTAAACATACTTGGTTCTATGATGCCCTCAAACTTCTCTGACAGAAACAGGAACTCTGTCACTGTAATTAAATATTTCTCACAAAGATGATGCACACAGGTGATAAAGATAGGAGATGCATAGACAGTCACATGGCACAGTAAGATTGAAGCAATAAAAACTCACTCCCATCTTTTCATTTTCTTTCTCTGATTAGATCCTTGTTTTTTCTAGGTGTCCTGAAACCATTCCACACAGGCTATCAAGTCAAATAAAAAAAAAATACATGTGCTATTTTCTCAGGAACACAACAGCATGTTAGATCCAAAAATACAATGACAAGTCCAATCAGTTTTATTTATAAAGCACCAACAAAAAAGCAACAAAAGTTATCTCAAGGCAATTTTCATAATATGCCTTGTGGAGGTGAGTCTTTGATTCAGACTCATGAAAATGACAGTGGATGGGACAGTGGAGAATGGAATGATGTCCAAGGTGCACACCCCACTAACACCCACCACCATCAGGCTTCTGTCTTCAGTGGGAGGGGGTACAATCAGCACACAGCAAAGCTCCAGACATTGGTGTTGAAATAACCAGGAACATTTATTTTCTAAGCAACACTGCGAGAAAAAAAGAGATGCTGCTGTCCTCTTTAACGTAGTCACCATGTGCAGTGATACTCTGCTGTCAGAGCTCCTGCACTCAGAACATGCTGCAGCTCACACTGGATCTCCTCCTACTGAGTCAAAACTGCAACCCTTCAGGATGACTTTCATTTCAGAGAAGAAGAATTCAATTCAATTTTTCAATTCAATTTTATTTATATAGCACCATATCACAACAACAGTCATCTCAAGGCACTTTTCATATAGAGCAGGTCTAGACCGATACTCTTTAAAATAGGTATTTACAGAGAGAGACCCAACAAATCCCACCATGATCAGCACAAGGTGACAGTGGCAGAGGAAAAACTTCCTTTTAAGAGGCAGAAACCTCGAGCAGAACTGGACTCAGGGTGGGCAGCCATCTGCCTCGACCGGTTGGGTTAAGAAGGAGAGAGAGGGGGAGGGGGGGAGAGGGGGGAGAGGATAAGCAAGAGAAGAACATAGCATAACACAGGTTCCATATAAAACGTAAGGTGATGCCAGTAATACAGCAGTAGTAGTGATAGTAATGATAATTAAAGTATTAACTGCTAACATAGCAATACAACTAATAGCAGTACTAGTCATTTCTAATTGTAGCAGCAGGTGTTGAGTGGAGTTGTAGCAGCAGCAGGAGACTTGTCATCACAGATCAGACTCTACAGCTCCAGAGGAAGAAATACCTGCAGAAAGAGACAGAAGAGGAGAGAGAGACGGAAGAGCACAATACTACAGAAAGGAAGATATTGATTTAGTAACATGTAACATGGATATGAATCCATACTGTGGAGAGAGAGAGAGAGAGAGAGAAGCTCATGCATCATGGGAGATCTCCGGCAGTCAGAAGAGGAGGAGGTCGCAGGGAGCCAAATCCAGACAGTGGTGATTGTGTTGGTGCAGCCATAAAACCAGCTGAGAGCTGGTTGTTGTGATGGAGGACCCAGCTGCCATTGATTCAGTGTTTGCTACTCTGTAATACTGGTTTCATTTCCCATAATGCAGCTCAACAGTATCTTTCATTAGTAGACCTGGTAAACACCCACGTCTCTCAAACTCTACTCTACTGATTTTTAGCTATAAAATAGGTGGAGTGCAAATATTGGATTAACAATTCCTCGTTAACAAATTCCAAGTGATGGTTTATATGGACAGCTGTCAAAAAGGTATGCAAAATGGTGAACATAATTCTATTATGGAAAATATCATATACACAAGAATAAATGAAAAACAGCAAACCACCATAAACTGTTTTAAAAATGAAATTAAAAACTACATAACATCCTAAAGTTTATCGAAGAAAATCAGTCTATCAATGAACTATATGAAACAATGTCAAAGTCTCTGCTTTTTAAGTTACAATCCTGTGTTCTTTAATACGCTTAAAGCACTTTTGTTAAAATGTCGACCCCTGTGATTATTTTATTTTATATTATCTTGTTAATGTGTTGTAAGCTTGTAGTGTTTCAAATGCAAGCAAATGTTTCCTCAAATGAGTTCTTTTTGTAAATTGATGTGTATTTCAAATTGAAATGTTCAGTAAATTGTAATGTGACATAAAGTTTGGGGAAAAAAAAATAGGTGGAGTGCCCCTTTAAATGTATTCTGTTGGCATTAGATGCAGGACCTCTGTAATCCACCAGAGGTCAGTGTGAGTCAAGTCCTGCAGCCTGTCTGCAGGAAACTCCGAGTGATGATCTGGTGGAGGAGGAAAAAGTCCTGACAGTCACAGAGAGACGTCAGTGAAGTGAACCATGTTGTTTCTGCTGTCTGTCTGTTGTTATCAGTCAGCGTCATCTCCCTGTATGTGTCATAACCAAGCCCTTATTACACACACACAGGATACGAGGAGAATAAAGGGGGATAGAGTTACAGTGTGCGTTCAGGGTGAGATCATCAGCTAACTCCTCTCACAGATGGCTGATGGAGCCAGGTGATGCTGCTACAGGAAGTGTTCACCTGATGAGACGGACTCTAGCAGCCATGTTGGCTCCTCAGCTCTGTGCTCTGTTCTTTACCTGACCCTCCTGTCTGTAACTGAGAACTGAACACCTGAGCAGTGACCCATCTGACTCAGTGTGTTTACATCATATCAGCCTGCTATCGCTAACTGTAGCATTCCATTTGAGCGTAGAACTTCATTCATTCAGTATTAGTGGCATTTCTCTTCTGAGCTCTCACCTGCATCTGATGTGGTATTAACACACCCAGTGTACTCTCTCTCTCTCTCTAACCCCTGAACCTGATCTCATGACTTACACCTGTGCTTCTCCTGCTGTGACTCTGTGAAGAGGACCTGCCGACTCCAAATTAACACACAGTGTGTGTGTTGGTGGTAATGAAGGAACATGTCAGTGAGTGCAGTGATGTGTCTCACTGATCTGTCTTTATAGTTTTTTGGAAAAAAAAAATATCAGAGTAGAAAAAAAAAGAAAAGTTCTGTTTACTGTGTCATTATATACATGATCCTCCTGAAATGGAAGTAAAGGAGGAGGGTGTCCTCCTGATCGGAGACAGAAAACTGAAACGAGGCACAGAAGCTTTAACAAATCTATACAAGAAAATACATCTTCTATCCACTGACTGTAGAGACAAAGTGTCAAGCTGCATTTATCTCTGTCTCCTGATCAGCTGCAGAATCTGTCCATCCTCAGACGACAGACAGTTCATCTCTGTGTCTGTGTGTGTGAATGGTGGCTGCCCCAACTTTTAAACAGAGCAGGCTGAGATTGATTTCATCCCCACCAGGGAAAGAGGGAAGTGAAGACGAAAGAAAGAAAGAAAGAAAGAAAGAAAGAAAGAAAGAAAGAAAGAAAGAAAGAAAGAAAGAAAGAAAAATGTTGCTCATACATAGCCATAACCCCCCAGCTGACCAATCACACGTTGGCTCCCTGATGACCTCAGAGCCCCTCCCCTGTGTGTGTGTGTGTGTATGTGTGTGTGTGTTCAGTGATGCAGATGATCCACACTGTGGTTGATCTGCTCTCCCCTCCCCCCACATACCTCCATTGTCCTCACACAGTCCTTGGTGGTGTGGGGGAGGGGAGAGTGGAGGGAGGGGAGGAGGGGGTGGAGGTCGTTAGGAGAGCAGGAGGAGCAGACACACACACACACACACCACACACACACACACAGGAGGGTGTGTGTCCATGACATCAGTGTGTCAGTGTTAGTAAAGCCGTCACAGAAAGCTGCATCATAACCAAAGACCAACACACTAATGTTGAGAAGAAAGTGGAATCTGTCATTGTGTTTCAGTATAGAGGTGGAGACTCCTTCTCTTCCTGCACCACAGTCAGTCATCACTGACAGCTGAGGTCAGAGAGGACCAAGGCCCTAACCCTGACCCCAACTCTTACCTCAACCCTAACTACACCTTACTCCAACCCTCAGTCTTACATTTCACACAGTCCTCTGAACCGGCTTGAATGTCTCCAGGTCAGTCCATAGCTTCTGCTTGACCTCGAATGGGCTCAGACATAAATCAAACACAGATCACTGAGTCTGTGGCAGACGCTGAGACGCCGATTAACGCCTTTGTTTCATCCAGACTGGATTACTGTAACATTCTGCACTGTTCTGCTAGAAAAGTCCTCAGATGGTTCAGAGTGCTGCAGCTTAAACCAGAGTTTGCAGCGAGTCATGCGGAAGGAAACACCTTGTAGATGAGAGAGGTCAGAGGTCAGATGACAGTGCTGAGCATCAAAATGAACAACAGCTCCAACCTTGAGGTGGATGGGATACAAAACAGCATCAGACCACGTCAGGCTCAGAAACCTGAGGCTGCAGTGGACACAGGCTCACCAGAAAAGGACTGTTGAAGACTGGAAACACGTAGCCTGGTCTGATGGATGTGGATTTCTGCTGAGGCAGCAGATGGTAGGCTCAGAAGGCCTGACCTCATCACATGGAAACAGAGTCACATCCAAAGTTCTATCCCTCCCTCTTCCTCCATGGCTCCTCCTGAGGGTTCTTCCAGTTTTTCCCTGTTGAGGGGTTTTTAGGGAACGTTTTTCCTGATATAACTGGAGGGTCTCAGGACAGAGGATGTCAGACTGTACAGTAATACCAGGCAGTTGGAGAGGGTCCTCTGTGCAGCAGCACAATGATACAAACAGTTTCTCCTGCGCAGTGAACACGATGCAGCCATGATGGACTGCAGAGTGAAAACACAGTTTAAGTTACATTTAATGATCTATACGTCTTGTTACTGCGTTTAAAGACCACTGATGGAATCATATGGAGAGATCTATATCTTCAGCTGTCCGTCCCTCCATCCATCTGTCTGGCCACTCATCTATCCATCATCCCTCTCTCAGTCAGCCAATCAATACCTGATGTCAGGATGAGGTAAGTGATGACTTCAGAGTCATTAAGCGATATGGCTTACATAGTGCCATCAGCAGCCACTGCTGGAAATGGATGGGCCCAGATACCCTGGGTCGTATTTCAGTGGTCTCACACACACACACACACACACACATACCACACACACACAGGCCCAGTGAGGATCTTGTATCTCCTGCCATAGAAATTGATTTTTCCCCTGCAGACCACACAGCGCCGATTCATATCTCTACTGATTTAGATGAGATGAAGTGAACGGGATGAAATGAGATCGGCCTCAGAAATGAATCAGAAATGAATCAAATTAATCTCTTCAACAAGTACACAGAGAAACAGTCCACACACAGTACACATGAGATATACTCACCTGTGAAAGACACTGCAACATGATGAAGCTTTAATCTCAGATGAATTATGATATAATGCTGCTGGAAGTGTCATGAGATGTGAGAGTGGTGTCGGTGAAAGGTGTGGTAATGCAGCAGCAGCAGCAGCAGCAGCAGGGTGTGGACAGGAACACACTCAGCTGTCTCCTCAGTCTCTTCCTGGAACGTCTCAGAGAACCGGGACAGAAAACTCATAAAGTGGATCAAATGAGAGCAAACAGCAGGACAACGGGACTGTTTGAAACACAAACCCTCATCTCTGGTGTCAGACATGCCTGTAGCTCCACCTCCACCCTTTACTGCCCTTTACCGTTTTTCTCGATTGCTTACACACTGTTACCAGACTTATGAGCTGAAAATTCAAAATCATTTACCAAATTTCACACCCATTTCTCTGAACTATAAACACAACTCCCCTGTTCTGACAGGTGACTCAAGATTGTTGAAACTGAAATCTCTACACACAAATCTCTTCAGAGTCACACACCAATCAGAACCTTCAGGAGATGGATGAAAGAGCCTCGGGTCAGTTCACTTGGTGTAACTTTGGAACAATGGATCGAGAAAGACTTCACAGAAGAGGACAAGGAAACCAGAGAGGAGGAGGAGGAAGAAGGGAAGGCCAAGGAGACAAGTAGTATCAGATGAAATTCGTGCCACTCTTGTCGACCGTGTCCTGGTGGAAGATTTATGACCGAAACCCTTACGTCTGTGTTCACCTCCTCCAGGTCATGGAAGAGGCCTGTTGAGACATTTCAGTAGAGGCTTGCCAGGGGGTGGATAAGACATGCGAGGGGCTTTTTACCCTGCTGTCTTGCTAGGACTCATATAACCTGTAATAAAGATGAAGCTCTTTGTCCTGACCCAGACCAGAGACGGGATACTTTGGCAGAATATTTTTGATTTTTGATTTGATCTTATTTCATTTATACTTCACAGTACATTGAGGAATGAAAACGTACAAATGTAAACATTTGTTATTGTGTTTGTCAAAGATTTTTTAGTGGGACACCATGAGCAACATTACTCATTGTCAGTTTTTCCAGGAATGTTCCAGTAGTGACTCTGTTGTATTTGTGTTGTTTACTACAAATGATGTACAGTGTACTTTACACACCTAAAAAAACTTCCCATCAGCCTCAGCTGTACTTTATGTTTACTGCTCATTAGCATGTGTTAGCAAGCTAACATGGTGAGTATTACCATGTGCTGCAGTCTCCTCACAGAGCTGCTGGCTGCAGGGTCCAGGTCCAGTAACCAGAGTCCAGTATTTACTGGTGCTGAGCCACTGGTTTGTATGAGCTTTATAAATGTAATAAGAGACTTGGCACAGGTTTATACTGGGACTTAGTGAGAGCTGGACTCAACCATACAGAAAATCAATCATTCTATATATTTCTATATTTTCACATTCTGCAGGATGATTTACATCTCATCAGCAGCACGTGGCAGTTTCAGAAATATTCACCTGATACATGTTGGTAGACAGTAAAGTGAACTCCAGCAGAGGAACATGTAGAAATAACTAAAACTCTCATTATGACAGAAACATACATCCTCACTTCCTCCTCCTCAGCCGAGGAGGAGGAAGTGAGGATGAATGAATACCATTATGTTCCCTGTGTGTGTGCATGCGTGCGTGTGTGTGTGTGTGTGTGTGCCTGCTGACAATTGATGCACTGGCTCTCAGTGTCACATTTCTACCATTTGTCTCCCTTGGAAACAGAGAGAGAGACTTAAAACCTCGGAGCAAACAGGAGGACATCTGGACAAGTCTCTCTCTCTCCTCCTTTATTCTCCTCTCCTCCTCTCCTCCTGCTCCCTGCACTCCTTGCTCCTCTCTCCTCCCTCTTTATATCATATTCTCCTCTCTCTCTCTCTCTCTCTGTGTGTGTGTGTCACTCTCTGGGGGCTATCAATCACAGTTGCCGTGACGGTGGCCGGGCTGTAGGTGGTCATGCCAACGGCAGATGGCTCTTTATCGCTGGAGCCCTGGCCTCTCCATGACAACCGCAGAGAGCAGGAAGTGACACGTCCAGCCGAGTGGAGAGAGATTCATCTGGACAGGAGACACACACACACACACACTCACACACACACACACACACACACACACACACACACACACACAGCAACAGACATGAAATGGTGAGGAAGAGGAGGATGTCAACAGAGCTTCCAGTGTCTGCTGAAGCTTATTGATTCTACTCTTCCTTTCCGTTATTTGTAGTTGCACATATAATGTTGTATCTCCACAATAACAATTTGCTGTTTTCCACTTTTCAGTGTGTTTACAGTAACATGAGATTAGAAACATCAGTCAGACCCAGGTTTACACCTTCAAACTGTCCTTTAGAAGGAAAGTTTAGCTTCGTTTTAAAAGACAGGGAGACACTGAGACATCACACTGACAGAAGTATCCAGAGTCTTGACTCAGTTCTCAGTTGAAGCAGCTTAGGCAGTGATCACAGTCTTCCTCCAGTCTTCTTGGTTATGATGTGATGAACTCTGCACACCTGGATCTCCTCTCTGCAGATCCTCTCAGGCTCTGTCAGGTTGGACGGGGACCGTCAGTGGACGGCCAGTTTCAGCTCTGTCCACAGATGGACCAGGTTTTCATTAAGGATCTCTCTGTACTTTGCTCCGTCCAGCTTTCCCTCCACCCTGACCGCTCTCCCTGTCCCTGTCCCCTGTCCCAAACTGTCACTGAGGAGAAGCTTCGTCTGGACTCTCTGCCATAGAGCCCAGATCAGAGGAGTGTTACAGTGATGGTTGTTCTTCTGGAAGTTTCTCCATCTCCACACAGGACCTCTGGAGCTCAGTCAGACTGACCATCAGGTTCTTAGTCACCAACAGACTAAACAAACTTTTCTTCTCTATTTTACTCTGTTTAATATGACCATCCACAACACAGCCGTTGGGCCAGAGTTAGCTGTATAGCTAATGTTCATCTTGCAAATATATATGATAGAAACACTGTAGCAGAGAGGAATAACATCTTCTTATCATACAATGAAAAAAAGAAAAAAGAATCTTCAATCATTTAAATTAAAGGTCTTTAAAAGTGATAGATATAGATATAGATAGACATTATTTTTTATATGTCATGTTTCTGACCATGTGTTGGGGACTATTTTCAGCAGTGGATGAATACACATTTGGTGCTCTCCTATTATAGCACAAGGTTAGTGTATGTAGGAATCAAAATAACAGTAACATACAGTGTGTGTGTGTGTGTGTGTGCGTCTGGTCAGTGGAGGTCTATGACACAGAGGACTCAGATACATCACACACTCTATACTTAGTAATATTAGTGCTGCACTTCTGGAAGCTTTGGGGACTCACCAGAGACACATTACTGTAAAAAAGAAATAGAAGCAGCAGAGGCCACTGATACAGGCCACTCTACAGTGTCCATAAAACAGCTTCATCTCCATCTACCTCCTAAATGCCCACGTCTGTCGCGCTCCACCCGTCCTGTCGTCATTACACATCATTACAAACAGAATCTTAAGCCCAATCCTCGATAACCCTGATGACATCATGAGGGTCATTTTTCCAAACTCTGAAGACGTCATACAACTGTTGACACGCTGACAGGCTGAGAGCTGCTCCTCCACACGAGTAAACCAAAGTCAGTGTAAAATCAGCGGAATGCTCCTTTAATGTGGATTCTTCTGACCTGAAGGTGTTGGTTATCACCAGCATGTTGTATACAGCATACAGTGGGGCATGGAATCTGCAATATAAATCAGGTGGGGCAGTACTGATGATCCCTGCTTTAAATCAGTGCAGTTATTTAATTACAGCCTCAAATGTCTTCTATGAAATGACCTATTTCATGAATGTGTGATGTATAAATGATGATTTTATTATTATTATTATTATTATTGTCTTTATGTATTTTTTTATGGGATTTCTGATCTTGTAGCAGTGACCTTCAATACACAGACAGAAACCTGGTAAATAAGACAGATTTTTTTCTTTTCTTAATTCCTGGAAGGAGAAATGAGACTAGAAGACAAGACTACATGCTGGGTCTGTGGTTCAGTGTATGTGTGTGTGTGTGTGTGTGTGTGTGTGTGTGTGTGTGTGTGTGTGTGGTACAGGGCGGCTGGTGGATTTCACGTCCCACTTCCTCCAGCGAGGCGATTAGGCCAGACGTCTGTCACACACACACTCCTCCTCTCTGTGCTGTCTGCTACAGTAAAAACACCCTCACTCACACACTCACTTGTTTTTATTACTATTCATGTGAGGACATTCCATTGATTTCGATTGAGTCCAGGCAGCCAGTGACTTTTTAAAGATGCAGTATGGGCGCAGTCACCTGGTCACAGCGTTAACACTGCTGAGTGTAAACAGGTCAGACCATCGCTGAGCAGGCTGCACAGTTTCAGAGGTTAACTTGCGTGTTTGTTACTGCGCTGCCTTCAGGTGAAGCTCGTGTTTTCAGCTGGGATGTGCTCAGAAACAGCGGGTGGTTCACGTGTTCTCGTGAACGTGATGTCGTCACTCCACCAACACTGATTCAACTATGGTGATGTAACAGTACACAGACACGGTGTGCAGGTGGGAGGCTTACCTGTGTGGGAGGGATTTCAGACACAGCTCATGTGGTCAACACAACAATTTCCGTTGAGGACAATGTTAAGGAAGACCATGTGACGTGAACCAACCAATGTCAACACAGGACAGTGGACTGTGTCCAGCACCAAGTCATGCACTGTCTCTCCTGTTTTAACTACTGTTAGTCCACTTAGTCCTGTTAGTACAGTTAATAGATAGTCCTGCTGTCAAACACCAAGATGGACCAGCTTAGTTAGTGTGTAAAGACCTCAGTCTTTGCACTGTTGGTGTCAGAATGTTTCCAACTAGTTAGTCCAGTTAGTCTGGACAGATCTTACTGTAAATATAAAGCTGAAAACTAACACAGTCTGTTGGTCCTGACAACATCCACGTTGACTACAAGCACACACACACACACACACACACACACACACACAGTCCACCATGGCTTTGACTGCAGTGAATATGAGTTTAGATTTAAGCTGGTCATTCTGAGGTACAAGAAAAGAACAGCCAAAATCTCACACATATTGTCCTGCTGCCTTCCCCCTGACACACACACACACACACACACACACACACACACACACACACACACACACACACACACAGTGGGGTCTGGCTGTCAGTTTGTGTTTTGTCAGCAGCTCCAGTGGGAGAGAGGCCATTTTTGACAGTTGGTTGGAGTGGTGCACACACACACACACACACACACACAGAGAGAGAGAGAGAGAGAGAGAGAGAGAGAGAGAGAGGCAGTTTCCTGTTTTCTTATTTCACCTCCATGTGACCTGCAGTGTTAGTTCAGTTTTCAGTGTTTTCCGTCTTCATGCTGACTCTCTGTTATTGAACATCCACACAGACTTTGCTTTATTCATACTTGCCTCATTTCACGTGGGTCCACTTATATGTAATGACCATTAAGGCCTCTAGGGGTCACTGACATGCCTTTCAGACTGCATTAACATAGACTCACTGAGTACTTTATTAGGTACACCTGCTTATTCCTGCAGATCCAGGTCAGACTATGATGTTAAAATAAGGATGGTGTTTAGGATATATGATAATTCATTAGTGCTCCACTTAATGAGATCAGTGCACGTGGAAAGAACAGTCAAGGAAACAACCTGGCAGTGTGTTGTACAGTCAGACACACAGGAGGATTTGGGGGATGTGTTTGTGAATGTGGGACATTTTGTGATTGTGGAAAAGTTTATCTTGATTCTTAGTGAAGGTTTTAATGTGAGAACAGATTTGCTCCACAGTGCTGAGCAAAAATCTTTTCACATGGTCCTGAGGGTGCTGCTGAGTCCTCTGACTGTGATGTTCACATAGCAAACATAATATTAGTTAGAGATACTTTAATCAGATACGTTCTGTCAGTAGCAGGTGATACATGTAAACTGGACTTGTGGACCTTAGACACCAGCTGTTGCAGCTGACAGTTGTCACGTGACTGTCAGAGGAAACTGGAAACACATACCCTCAGACAGATCTGGATTTCTGCTGAGGCAGCAGATGGTCAGGATCTGAATCTATGGAGCCAACCTGCTTTATGTCAACAGTCCAGGCTGCTGCTGCTGGTGGTGTAATGGTGTGGGGAATGTTTCCTTGACTCACTTTGGGCCCTTAATACCATCAGTCATGGTCTGAATGTTACAGTCTCTCTGAGTATTGTTGCTGACCATGTTCATCCCTTCATGGCCACAGTTCACCATCTTCTAATGGATACTTCCAGCAGGATAATGCTCCATGTCACAAAGCTAAAGTCTCAAACTGGTTTCATCAACATGACAGTGAGTTCAGTGAACTTCAGTGACCTCTGCAGTCTCCAGGTCTGAATCCAGTAGAACAGCTTTGGGATGTGGTAGAACAGGAGGTTGGCAGGTTGAATGTGCAGCTGACAATTCAGCAGAAATGATGTGATGCAGTCATGTCAACATGGAGCAGCACATACTCATTCACTTGTGAGCACCTGTGCTTTTCTTTGTTTTATCTGATAGTTACAAATTCTGATTCACATGGACTGTCCCCCCCAGACACACACAACCACACCTGTCCTGTGAGTATCATCCACAGGTGCAAATGGTCAAAGTGACAGTGCTGTCATTGGTTTCATGTTGTCACACTGCTTGACAGTCAGTGGAGATAACATCCAACCAAGGAGAGGGTCCATCATGACTGCTGCCACACAATCAGGGAAACCTCATGTAGGATTCATTTCCTTCAAAAAAAAAAAAAAAAAAAAAAAAAAAAAACTGTCCCTGCAAATGTCTGTCAGGCCTCAGTGAGAAACACTCATTAGACACACACCTCCCTCCAGAGTTGAACCACTTCTTCAACAATAATTAGAAATCTTCATGAAGAACTGAATAAACTCCCTGGATGTCCCAGTCTGGAACACATCAGACCACCAAGCTACGCACCAGTCCAGGACCAGTTTTAAAGCAGCAGTGTGTCTGCTGTGTGTTTTTAGTTGAGTCATCAGAAGCTGTTTCTCCTCTGAGCAGACACAATCAGAGTCAATCAAATAATGAGATGCAGGCTGAGGTTTGGTTTCCTAGGCGAATATCATGATTCACTTTTATTAAAAGCATCATAGCTACAATTCATCATACATGATGTCTCCGAAAAAAAAAAAAAAAAAAAAAAGACACACACCAAAAAAAGAGGAAAAAAACATTTACATGGTATGTCTGTAAACTTCAAGGCTAGATAAGAATTTTGAGGTAATGCTCTTCAGCTTGCTGGCTAAAAGTAACAAAAAGTCCATTTTTCAAGAAAAGTAGCTAAGTAATAAAGGTACCTGATTATTTAAACTCTTTAACACCAGTGCATCAACAGGAACAGAGTGAGACAAAATTGATTGCAGTACTTATTTGTCATCATTTACAGTTTTAGTTTTGTTTTTCTATTCATACGACACTTGTGGTTATTAATATAGAGTGTGTGTGTGTGTGTGTGTGTGTGTGTGTGTGTGTGTGTTGGGAGAGTAATGTTGGAACATTCAAAAGCTGCCTTGGTTATTGCTGTCTCAGCATTAGAGAGGAAAACAGGGCCCTGTTACTTGGAGGGTGGGGGTGGGGGTGGGGGGGGCCTCCCCCCGACTCAGTCCCAGTTCTCTCTCTCTTCATCTGCTGGGCTGGCTGTATTAGCAAATGTTAAGACCTGGCCACAGTGTGTGTTTGAATGTACTTTGAGATATCGGAACCACTTGCAGCGCTTGATTTATCTCAGACACTTGAACTGGCCTCAGGAATGGAAACAAATCAAGCACCTCTTCATCTTTTCAAGTATTTCAAACTGAGCAACCAGAGCTGAACTTCATATAGAAACTAGTGAATTTCCAACTCTGTTGAAAATGTGTCTCAGTCCTGTTTTGGCCAGGCCTGGTGTCAGTGTGTGTGACTAGAGCAACAGTCTTTAAAGAGAAGTCACTAGGGAGCAGCGCTTGGTCTGAACTACTGGGATGTGAAGGAAAAACAAAGATTTAAAAAGCATCTGAACGTGGCATTGAGCAGGAAAATCAATCATGTGCCCCCCTGTAAAGAATAAACCTGAAACCTCACATCCCTGTGTGGACCACCGCTCCAAATCCATTCACAGAAACCTCCAAACGAGGACAGCTGGTTTTCGGTGGCTGAAACGGACCAATCAGAGGGCCTGACTGGAGGCAGACCCAGGCCGCCTGCCACTCCTGAGCCAAAACCAGCCACCTCGACAGAGAGACAGGATTCAGATGTGGCAGTGGAAAGACTCAAGTTGGTATTCAAACAGTGTGGGACTGGGTTTAACAGTATTGGTTCAGTGCGCGCACACACGCACAAGCATGCGCACGCACACGCACACGCACACACACACACACACACACACACACACATACACATACACATACACTCAAAGGAACACAGCTGGTAGGAAGTCCTTCCAGAAACAGTCACATGACAGAGAGGGTTTGGGGGGTTAGTGTGTGTATGTGTGTAGTGGTGGAAATCTGAATGTGTGTGTGTGTGTGTGCAACTCATCATCAAGTATGTGACGTATGTGTTGGGATGTGTGTGTGTGTTGTGGTGTGGGAGTCAGTGTGTGAGACTGAGTTAGGCCAGTCTAGTTTCCTTTTCCTCCTCAGAGTCTACCTGGTCTGATATGTGAGAACTAAAAACCTGCTCAGAAACGGAGCAGCTCAACTCCAATATCCACGATTGGTTTTGCAGCAGCTTTGTCAGACAGACAGCCGAGTCAGCTGTAATGCTGTTTGTATGAGAACCGATGTTAGAAAAGTGACAGCAGCAGGTGTTTCTTCTCTTTCTGTTGAGACGCTGCCAACAACAACAAAACAGTCAAGACGAAGGAAGCAAAAAATAATAAAATGACAGATCTGAGAGCTGAAAGCAGCAATAATAATAATAATAACAATAATAATAATAATAACAACAACAATAGTACTATTGGAACCATGTGAAGTCCTGTTTGAGGGATTGTGGAAGAGAAAAGTGGATAGAGAGCAGACAGAGAGAAACAGTGTTTGAAGAGGAGCTGTGCTCTGAGCGAGCGGCTCCAAGACTTTCCCTGACTACACTATCACTCAGAGAGACTGAAGCTAACACACACACCTCCTCCTCTCTGACACATAGCAAATATACCTGGCCAAAAATACACAACAAAAAGAGAGAAATCATCAACAACAATGTAAAGAAAAAAAAAAACAAAACAAAAAAATCATAATAGTTTGGATATTTGTGGTGGAGGCGTGTAAACGTGACGAGGGGAGGCAGAGGTCAGAGGTCAGAGGAGGGGAAATGTCCCAGGTCAGTCAGTTTTGTGGTTTATTTCAGTCACTCTTGTCCTTCTGTGGAGATGCTGCTGCCTCCTCTTCCTCTCCTCCCATCCCTCCATCTGCTACAACTGAGTCGCCAGCCTCGCCTCTCGTCTCCTCCCCCTCCCCCCCCTCCTTCTCCTCAGCCAAGTCACTCTCTCCTCCTCCCTCTCCCTCCCCCTCCTCCTCCTCCTCTTCCTCCTCCTCCTCCTCCTCAGCTTTCAGCCTCTTCTTCTCCTCCTCCTCGTCTCTCGGGGGGTTCGTGGACACGGCGCTGCCCCCCAGCGCTCCGGCCATGGCGCTCTGCAGCTCGGCCAGGGTGGAGGCGGTGGGGAAGCCGGGGAGGCTGAGCCCTCCGAGGCCTGGAGGTAGGAACATGGAGGGGTAGAGGAGGCCGGGGGCCATGGTGGAGAGGAGGAAGGGGTTGAACGCCAGAGAGTTGGCAGACATGCCGGCTGCAGCCAGCAGTGCGGCGGCATCACCGTTGATGGAAGCCTCAGCCGACGAATCGGCAGCTGGGATTTGAGGAGCTGCAGTGACATCATTAACTGACTTCTCTGTTTTCTCAACCCCTCCCTCGCTCTCTTTCTCCATCTTCCTCTTTGCCTTCTTCACTCCCTCTTCATTTCCCTCAGCCTCCTCCTCCTCCTCCTCCTCACCATCTTCTCCCTCTTTCTCCCCTCCCCCTCTCTTCCTCTTTGTCGTCACCGTGTCGTCACTCTCTCCCCCCTCTCCCTCTGTTGTTCCGTTTGTGTTCCCTGATGCGGCGGCGGCGGCGGCAGCGGAGTTGGATGCAGCGGCTGTTGCCGCCGCCAGGTTACCGCCAAACAGCCCGCCTAGGCTGAACATGTTGGGGAGGGCGGCGGCCATGTTGGGCAGGCCTCCCATGCCGGGCAGCATGAGGGGCAGCATGGAGGCGGCGGCGGCGCTGGCGGCGGCCTGCTTGGGGTCGGTGGGGGGAGGGAAGGCCATCAGGCCAGCAGCCAGCTGGAGAGACTGGAGGCTCTGGAGGGAAGACAGGTCCATCCCTCCAAACAGACTGTTCAACAGCAGAGGGTTGATGCCTCCTGGACAGGCAGAAAGACACACACACACACACACACACACACACACACACACACACACACACACAGAGTTAAAATGGAGCTCTGTGACCCTCTGAGCATGAACACAGACACTAACTGCTATGAAGTTAAATCAGTCTCATCTCTGCTCAAATAAAGCAGGGAACGTAAGCTGCACAGTGTACAGCAGTGTGTTGCACAGTACGGGAGTGTTTCCTCATCGTGGTTGTGTGTGTGTGTGTGTGTGTGTGTGATGACCTGGTTGAGTTAGGGTAAGTGTATACCTGCAGATGATGCAGCAGTGGCCAGTGAAGCCTGGGCAGCTTGAGCTGCAGCTGCTGCCTGAGCGGCTGCTGCTGCCTTGGCAATCTCAGATTTGGGTCTTCGCCCCCGACGACGAACACCCTCCTCCCTGACCACAGGGCCGGTTAGAAGGCGATCGAACATGGCCTCTGGGAGGAAACCCTGCATGGAGGAGGATTATAGGTTAAAGGTCACAAAGGAACACCAGAGGGGCTGTAAGGAAACAATGATACAACAGTTTTCTGTCGTTTTGCTGATAGGTTTGGTGCTGCTTACTAACCGACTGTTTGACGATGTCTGTCCAGTCAGGGGCGATGGAAAATTCTGGGTTCTCCAACAGCCATCTGGGAAGCTCTTTCATTGGTGGAGCCATGGCCCCGCCCATCTAAAGAACAGAAGGATGAAATGAAATAAAGAAATAAAACGTACTGACACATGAAGAAACACATGGCAGTAACCACAACAAGCCACAGGTCCTCAGACCAGTACACATCACCTCAACAGTAGAATCATTTCCACCCACCAGTCTACCCTCAGTAACCAATCATGACCAACTGAAAACATGTTTCAAGGATTTGTTGCAAAAGTAATGAAATCAAAAACTGAAATCTCTCATTTACTAAAGTCTTCAGAGTCTTAATTCAGTTGTTTGTTTTCAGCCTCTGTGGCAGCAGTTAGAGCTTCAGTCTTGTTGGTTCAGTCTCTACAGTCTTTGAACACCTGGATTTGGGCAGTTTATCCCATTCTTCCTGACAGATCCTCTCCAGCTCCGTCAGATTGGATGGAAGTGTCTGTGAACTGCCATCTTCAGGTCTCTCCACAGATGTTCTGTGGGGTTTCAGTCTGCTCTGTGGGACAGTCAGAGACCTGAAGACACTCTGGTGTTGTCTTGGTTTGCTTCAGGTCATTGTCGTACTGAAAGGTGAACTGTCAAATCAGTTTCAGGTCTCTGTGGAGCAGGTTTTCTTCAAGGATCTCTCTGTGTTTGGCTGCATTCGCCCTTCCCTCAGTTCTGAACAGTGATACAGGTGTGAGCCTTTCTAAACTCTGTCCTGTCAGTTCAGTTTGCCACAGGTGGACTCCAGTCAAGTTCTAAACACATCTCAGTGAGAATTAGAGAGAACAGGATGAACCTGAACACAGTCTGAAGCTACAGCAAAGACTGAACACTGTAGTGTCAGTTTTAAGTTTTTCATGAGGGTTAGAGTCTACTGAATGTAGACTGTTGGAAATGTGAGGGAATCTGAACACTATGAAGCCACTGTTTGTCAGCTTACCTTGCGCCCATTGCGTCTGTTGACCACAGGTACTCTCTCATCTCCAGTCAGGGTGTTGATGTCGATCTTGTTGGGATTTCGACAGCGATGGCGCTTCTGCTTGGGCTTGGAGAACTGAGACAGCAGTAACTCCTCGCTCTTCTGTAGCAGGAAGATACAAAACAGAGAGGCAGGTATGAATATAGTGAGAGTCAGTTTAATATAGTGGATAGTAAACAGAAGGAAAGCAAGGACAACAGTTAACACTTAAACAACAGGACTGAAAGTGGAGAGGAGAGACAAAGTAAAGGAAGAAAGGAGGGCTGTACTGGTGTGAATCCAGCCATGTCCATGGTGTATGTTGGGTGCTGCCTCAGCCATTCTCCCAGCTCTTTGTTTGACACTGCTGCCTCTTCCTCCTCCAGACTGCCAGAGGCAAGAGATCTGGCACTGGGGCTCTGCTCTGGGATGGTGAGGGATCTGTGGGCAGCCCGGGCAGCATCCTGAACCCCCTCCACAGCTGAAACCTTTGCCCCCTCTGTATCATCCTGAACATCCACACAGAGGAAAACATACATTTAATGTGGATTCTTGCACACAGTGAACACATGGGTCTGTACGACACCAACAACTTGACTTCTGATCCAGTCCGTACCCCTCCTGCTCTCTTGTTGCTCATGAACAGCAGCTCCAGGCCCTCTACATTTTTCCTGCGGCCTCGCCTCCTCCTCATGATGGGCAGGTCAGCGTCCAGTGAGCCATTGGCTCTGTGTCCAGAGGGTGGGGCTTGCTGCAGCAACTCCATCTGGGCTTTGAGAGAGGAGCTTGTCACCAGGGCACTGGGGAATCCAGCCAATGAGGGTGAGGCCTTGTGGTGATGGTGCATACCCTGAGCAGCAAAATAGATCACCTTTAGTTAAAAAAAAACTAGAATTTGTTTGAATGTTAAAATCAGTATTTATTTTTGGAGGCATGGTAACATAGCTTCTAATGATGAGTCAGACTGATGAAGTACCTTGGTGAGGTCTATGGCCTGGCTCTGGGACTCAGCGGCAGCGTGGCTCTCTCTCAGCTGAGCCACCATCTCCATCAGGTTACGTCTCTTGGCCGCCCTCTCCGCCTCTATCTCGATCTTTCTCCTCCTCCTCCTCCGTCGAGGCACCGTCAGGCTCAGAGCTCCCTCCTGCAACATCAGCTCCACAGTTACACCTGTGTCTGCCTTTCATCAACTTACTGAGCAGCATGTCATAGTATTGTTCCTGACACTTCAGCTAGCAACAACAAGTAGCACTACTGACATTCATTCATGACAGTCTTTCATTAGAAACACAGGATGCTGCTGGGTTAAACTGGTATGACTCAGAAACCTGGCATCAACTGTCAAATATCTGAGGCTCTGACTAACATGCTGCTGGTCATGTTATTTCTGGTGTATATGTGCACACAGACACTCACATGAACCTGTGGTGATAGTGTTTTTTCTTCACTCCCACTGTAAGGCGTATGGATGCCCGCCATCGTCAGCTCGGCCAGGCTCCGCCTCTGCAGGGGGCTGTCAGTTGCTGTGGCTGCCGTGGTTACTGCCGAGCCGTGCCCCGGCAACAAGTTGCTGGGGAAGTCGAAGATGTGGCGTCTGTTGACAGGCCACTTGCCCTTCAGGACAGCCTCGCATATGTTATCCATCCTGTTAATCATCACTCGATCCTGAGGGGTGGAGAGGGTGGAGAGAGGTGGGAGGTGAGCTATCATAGAAAGTGCTTTGGATATCTACAGCAGACACAGGCCCTTATTTACAACAGGTGTAGAATCTGTTCAGCTTGGATATTCCTCTATTCCTAATTTTCCCTGTTTTTAAGATGTAGTGGTCATTACCTGTATTACCTGATTGGCCTTATCATGTAAGACTCACCTTAGGCCAGAATGAAAAGGCGTAGGCGCGGTCCTGTAAGGCATGCAGTGCAGATGTTTCTGGCAGGTCGTCGGGGCAGAACCCATCTCTGGTTTCGTCGCGGGCCGACATGCTCAGAGACGCGATACTCTCCTCGTCAAAGTTCTTCTGCTCTGATGCAGCACTCGCTGTGCAGAGAGAAGGAAAGCCATTTTGCATTTTCTTAATTAAAAAGGTTTCCCAAACCGTTATCAAGGGATCCAAACTCATTTTATTCTCTCGCCCCTGGAACTTAAGACTCATTAAAACACTACCAAGTCATGAGGGGAAACACCAGAAATAGGCCTGTGACCAAGTGCAGTGTCTGACAACCAGGACAAATAACCTGGTCAACAACAGGGCAAACAGCACAATTACAGTGAGACATTTGGAACATATGTTGTTTAGAAACATCTCCATGGTAATTAAATCCAAAACTAAAGTTTAATCTTTATTCCCACTGAGATCAGTGACACTGAAAACCTTAATGTCAGTGTGATAAAGTACCTTCAGCCTGAGAGGATTTCTCTGATTTGTCGTCTTCATCCATCCTCTCCTCCTCTTCCTCCTCTGGGCTCTTCTCTGTGTCAGCTGACTTTGGAGATTTAGGAGACTCGGGGCTCTCCCGCTCCCTCTCCTCTCCGTCTTCCTCCCCCACAGTCTTGTGGCCTGGTTGTGCTTTAGGAGAGGAGTCAGGACGCTCTGAGAGCTCAGTGGTCATCTCCTTCTGGTCCCTTGGGGAGTCAACAAGACTCTTCTCCTCTGTCAACTCCTTCTCTTCTTCATCTGCAGGCTTGGAAGTCTTCTCTTCATCTCCACTCTGCTCCTGCTTCAGCTCCTCCCCCTCCTCTTTTTCTACTTTTGGCTGAGCCTCCTCTTCCTCTTTCTTGACCTCCTTTCTTGGTGAAGCAGCAGTCTCATCTTCCCCTTTTCCAACCTCTCCCTCATTTTTCTTCTCTTCATCAGGAGTTTCAGTCTTGGTACATGGAATGTTATTGGCATCTCCTCCCTCCGTTTCCTTTTTCACCTCCACCTCCATTTTCCCTTCTTCCGTCTTCTCGTCTTTAGCGGCATTAACAGCAGTTTTGGCAGCAGCTGCGGCGCTCGCCAGCTCGGCGGGGGTGAGGAGAGGTGCAGGGGTGATTTCTGCTGCTCCTACTCCAGCTTTGGTGACCTCTCCCTGGGATCCTGTGCCAATGCCGGCTCCTCGCTGGCTGGTAGAGCGCTGCTGGGCCTCAAGAAAGTCCAAGGTAGGGTCATTTAAGATGTGATAATCTGTTCGGCTCACGCCGTGCTTAGAGGCCCCCAGAAGGAGGTCTCGGTCATGGCGGCCACACTCCCACCACTCCGGGAGGTCTGGAGAGGGCTGACAGAGCTTGAGGCGCTCTGAGAGCAAGGGATGAGGGAGGACCTGCTCTCGGATGCGGCGGAGCAGCTCGATGCGGTACAGGGTGCGAGAGGCACGCTCCTCTGTGATCGGGTCAATGATCAGGGTTGGGTCTGGGAGTTCTGATGAGGTCAAAGACAGAGACAGTCTTTAATAAGAAATTCAACTCTGTGCCATGCTGGCCACTTTTTCACCTCAAGCAATGGATGTTTCCTCTTACCTGTTTCAGTCTTGACCTGCATTCTGCAGACCCGTTTACACATGGCAATAAACGAGTAGTAATATTTCTCCAGGCTCTCGTCGGTTTTCTTGTCCAGTCGGGCAAAGGCTCTGAACTGTGTCCAATCAAACTTCTGACACTGGGTGTCAAAGACGACGCCGAAGGTGGACACAACACGGTAGAAATCAGCCTCTTCACGACGGGTCCATCTGACAGAGAGAAAAATAACAGGCGTGAGCTTCAACTACCAAAAGTAACATGATCAGATTTTATTCTTCTGTATTTTGAAGGCTGTTGTATTCAAATACTACTTATTTTAATATTATTATTTATGATATTTATAATTATTATTATTTCATTTATCACTAATATTAATTACTGTTGGGTGATTTTTTTTCAATAAATATTCTTATATGTCCATATACAAGTGTGTAAGCCTTTTAAATTTTGTGACATTAAATGTAACTGCACCTTTGTCTCCTCTCCTTGTAGTACATGGCTCCATCAGCCATCAGGGAGCTGGTGGTCATCACTGGTGAAGCCTCTGGCATTAACTGTCCACCTTTGGCAAAGTAAGCATTTCGTTTTGCCAGATATGGGCTTCCTTCTGTCATGAACACTGCTGTTCCATCTTGGATGTAAGTCGCTCCTCCTCCTGTTTCAGTAACCACGGACATGGAAGGCAGGAACTCCCTGCGTCGTCGACGGCGACCGTCAGGCCGGTTGAGGGCCTCCTGGCGGAGTTGTTCTCTGCGGTTGGAGCGCTGATAGGCCGTGATGAGGCGACGTAGGCGAGCTGTCAGAGCGGATGCTGCTGGCCAGTAAAGTCGCTCAGTGGAGCCTGAAGCTCCACCCACAGTAGCTGCACTCTGACCGTTCTCACCTGATTTAGCTGCTGTGAGTGAGACAGAGACCAGAGGACCAAGGATGAGGTTAAAGAACTGCTGTCATTTCATTACTTGTTATATATTCTGAGTATTTTAGAGGCAAAATCTCTAGTAGTATTTTAATTAGCAAAACAAGTTGGCCAGCTTTTGGGGGTTCATTAGCACCTTTCAGCCTCCCCTATCACTCTCACCAGGTAAATTCCAAGTTTACCTTCATTCTCGCCCTCCACAGTGTCCTCTTTGTCATCCAGCGGAGAGTTGGTGAAGTCGTCCATGTCATCTTTAAAAGGCATTCGCAGTGGCTTGTACTCTGGATCCTCATCCTCACTGTAGAGGAAATGAAGACTCTGAGTTTCCTAGAGTAATGACTTTCTGACTAGACATGGTGAAAGCTGTGAAACTATAAATGTGTAATGAACATCAGATTTACAAACATGTGGGTTGAGGCAATGGTGACCTACAAGGATCTATAGCACCACTTGAAATGAGTGGAAAAAAGGAAGGCCGAGGACAGTGTTTGAAACTGTGATGAATAAGAAAGATGAAACCAAAAACACTAGAAGCAAAGGCAGAGGAAAGAATCTGCTTATTGGTCAGTGAAACCTGCTCTCTTACCCCTCGACACCATCTGCCATCATGTCGGAGCCCCTCTGCTCAGCGGCGATAGCCTTGGCGTCCGGCATACCCACCCTCTCCAAGAAACACAGGGCGGGGTCGGCACGCATCGAGTTGTACTTCTCATAGCCTGAAGAGGAAGACAAAAACATGTGAGGAATACAGAAGCTTGGATATTCATGACAAAAGGTGTAGAGACTGTAAAGTGGATTTCCACTGGTAACCACTCGGTAACTGCCACCAGTTAGCCACAGAGAGTACTGTAGACTAAAAGGTTATTGGTCAACACACCCAGGTCAGGACAAACTCCTCGACAGAAGGCTCTAACTCGCTCCTAGACAGACGCGATGCTACACAATCCAACACACACACACACACACACACACACACACACATCATCCATATTAAATGAAGGAATAGACAAAAACTGCAGCAGAAGGGCAGACCCCAGGAGCCAGCTGCTGACAAGACAGACAGCCTGGGTGTGTGTGTGTGTGTTGGTGTTTTTGTGTATGTACACTCGTCCCTGTTCTGCACGTGTGTGTATGTGTGTGCTTATCCAAGTGAGCCTGCAGGTGCCCATTTGTGTCTAGAAGGGAGGGAGGGAGGGAGAGGGAAAGAGGGGGAGAGGGAGGGAGAGGGAGAGAGAGAGAGAGAGAGAGAGAGAGAGAGAGAGAGAGAGAGGGGAAGGGAGCAAAAGAGGACGAAGAGGAAAAAGTGTGTGTCATGATGTCTGTGAAAGTGAGCTAGTGGGTGTGAGAAGCATAGTGTGTGTGTGTGTGTGTCCGTCCGTTAGGGGCATTCAGGCAGAACAGATTAGAATGTGCAGGTCCTACTGAGACACACTGGGAGAGGGGGAGACGGAGGGGGAGGCAGAGGACTAGGGTAAAAAAAAAAAAAAAAAAAAAAAGGAAAAAAAAGGAGAGGCAGACAAGAGTGGAAGAAGTGAGGGAAGAGGACAGGTGGCTGGGGAGTAAAGGAAAAGAGGAGTAGATAGGGCCACCATAACAGAAACACACCACCTCTTCTTCAACCTTTAATTCATCCCTCCTTCTTTCTCTCTCACCATCACAGTTCAATTAGGAAAGATGTTGGTAACCGCCTCTCTCTCTCTCTCACTCACACACACACACACACACACACACACACAGCCAAACGTTAATCATCAGGGCCTTTATAGGCCATCACTCTTCTGTGGTGTGTATGTGTGTCGCACTGTTTTGTCTGCCTGTGTGTGTGTGTCTGCATACAATGCTCACTGTGTGTGCATGTGTGTGTTAGCCCCCCTCAGAAAGGGCCTCCCTAGTGAATGAGGATTATGATTAACTATGGGTGAGTCCCTTTGTATTCCAGTGTGTGTGAGTGTGTGTGTGTGTGTCCTAATAGAATCATAGAGGGTGGCAATGATGGAAAAAATTATGACAATTACGCCAAATTAATATGAATGAGGGTTTCCACACACAACAATTAGCCTCATCGGCCTGTCACTGGGAGTCACATTCAGTCAGCACCAGAAGGTGGGTCACTGGGACATTTTCCAGCTGACGCTCCAGGTAACAGTTTGACAGTTAGAGCTAATCTCAAAGTTAAAACAACCACATCTTCTCTGTTCACATCAGTAACACCTGTAACACACAGCACAGTGCAGCACACACACTCGGAGCCAGCGGTGAAACCAGCAATCAATCACATTCGTGATAGCACACTGAGCCTACCAACTGCGTATCGCTATCACCATGGCAACACCAATCAACTGGTGGCAGCAGAAGTGGGTGGGATGTGTTTGTGAGCACCCTCACCCAGTTTGACTATGATGTGTGTGTGTCTGCTTGCGCGATGCCTCACTGGGTCGGAAGCCAGTGGAGTGCGTCTATGAGTGTGTCCTACGATGCTGGCCATGTTATCTGTGCTTATGTGTAATGTGGTGGTTGACGCCAGTGTGTGTTTCTTACCGTGTTTGAAGACGCCAATGAGCAGGGGACTTGTCGGCCTCGCTGTCCCACCAGTCAGCTGGGACCTCAGCATGGAACGGCTGAGGAATCCAGATATCCAGCTCACTGTGGCAGAGATAAACATATCATATTACTGATAATCACACTGAACTGTTTGTGTGTGTTTCAACTGTCTTCCAGTGCAGCAACTGTTTTATATTTCAATTCATAATGAGGAAAACAGAAAAGGGAACGACAGAAATCTGATTAATGGATTAATCTGATCTGTTATTACATTGTAGAAGTTGTCAGCCGCCAACCACAGATAAAAACAACTAAATATAGTAAAGGAACATTAATGTACAAACACCATATTCTAGTTGTGCAGCTACATCTGGTGGTATCCTTTGTGTTTTGAATAAACCTCAATATTCAACATTCCTTTTTTGACAAAGAAGTAAATTACATGCAAATACAGGAAAAGGAAATAGTGATCTAATCAGTGAGGTGCTACTCACTGGTACGGTTTTGTTACAAGGGAAATGTCAATTTGTCAATGATCCAGAGATTTGAGAAATTGAAAACAGGTAAAAGGAGGTATGATATGTGTAGAGATGGTTTGGACAAAATGCTTAAAAACGCTGCTAATGAACAGCCTCAAATAAAAAGTTACAAGAGCAAAGATTAGCTCAAGTTTCAAATTATTGTTGACAGCAGTCTAAACCCGGCTGAAACTGGAATCACCACCTCACAGCTGTATGCCTCCAACAGTCACTGTCTCTCTCTGCTCCTGAGTTAAGGCGTTGAATAATGGTCAGAAAAGTGTTTTTGGCAGATTATGATGACGACCTTGACCTTTAACCTCTGATCACCAAAATCTAGTCAGCTCGTGTTTGACTCCAAATGAAAGTTTGTGCCAAATTTGAAGAAACTTCCTTGAGGTGCTGCTGAGATCTCATATTAATGAGAATGTGATGGACAGACAACATAAAAACCGGCTGTGCACAGCTGTCCGCCAGCACAGAGTCAGATAATCACTGTCAACATATTTTTTTTTCTCGTTGGGGAAAAAA
>NC_066836.1:22817478-22842478 GCF_001640805.2 Lates calcarifer
AGGTGGACTCCAGTCAAGTTCTAAACACATCTCAGTGAGAATTAGAGAGAACAGGATGAACCTGAACACAGTCTGAAGCTACAGCAAAGACTGAACACTGTAGTGTCAGTTTTAAGTTTTTAATGAGGGTTAGAGTCTACTGAATGTAGACTGTTGGAAATGTGAGGGAATCTGAACACTTTAAAGCCACTGTTTGTCAGCTTACCTTGCGCCCATTGCGTCTGTTGACCACAGGTACTCTCTCATCTCCAGTCAGGGTGTTGATGTCGATCTTGTTGGGATTTCGACAGCGATGGCGCTTCTGCTTGGGCTTGGAGAACTGAGACAGCAGTAACTCCTCGCTCTTCTGTAGCAGGAAGATACAAAAACAGAGAGGCAGGTATGAATATAGTGAGAGTCAGTTTAATATAGTGGATAGTAAACAGAAGGAAAGCAAGGACAACAGTTAACACTTAAACAACAGGACTGAAAGTGGAGAGGAGAGACAAAGTAAAGGAGAAAGGAGGGCTGTACTGGTGTGAATCCAGCCATGTCCATGGTGTATGTTGGGTGCTGCCTCAGCCATTCTCCCAGCTCTTTGTTTGACACTGCTGCCTCTTCCTCCTCCAGACTGCCAGAGGCAAGAGATCTGGCACTGGGGCTCTGCTCTGGGATGGTGAGGGATCTGTGGGCAGCCCGGGCAGCATCCTGAACCCCCTCCACAGCTGAAACCTTTGCCCCCTCTGTATCATCCTGAACATCCACACAGAGGAAAACATACATTTAATGTGGATTCTTGCACACAGTGAACACATGGGTCTGTACGACACCAACAACTTGACTTCTGATCCAGTCCGTACCCCTCCTGCTCTCTTGTTGCTCATGAACAGCAGCTCCAGGCCCTCTACATTTTTCCTGCGGCCTCGCCTCCTCCTCATGATGGGCAGGTCAGCGTCCAGTGAGCCATTGGCTCTGTGTCCAGAGGGTGGGGCTTGCTGCAGCAACTCCATCTGGGCTTTGAGAGAGGAGCTTGTCACCAGGGCACTGGGGAATCCAGCCAATGAGGGTGAGGCCTTGTGGTGATGGTGCATACCCTGAGCAGCAAAATAGATCACCTTTAGTTAAAAAAAACTAGAATTTGTTTGAATGTTAAAATCAGTATTTATTTTTGGAGGCATGGTAACATAGCTTCTAATGATGAGTCAGACTGATGAAGTACCTTGGTGAGGTCTATGGCCTGGCTCTGGGACTCAGCGGCAGCGTGGCTCTCTCTCAGCTGAGCCACCATCTCCATCAGGTTACGTCTCTTGGCCCTCTCTGCCTCTATCTCGATCTTTCTCCTCCTCCTCCTCCGTCGAGGCACCGTCAGGCTCAGAGCTCCCTCCTGCAACATCAGCTCCACAGTTACACCTGTGTCTGCCTTTCATCAACTTACTGAGCAGCATGTCATAGTATTGTTCCTGACACTTCAGCTAGCAACAACAAGTAGCACTACTGACATTCATTCATGACAGTCTTTCATTAGAAACACAGGATGCTGCTGGGTTAAACTGGTATGACTCAGAAACCTGGCATCAACTGTCAAATATCTGAGGCTCTGACTAACATGCTGCTGGTCATGTTATTTCTGGTGTATATGTGCACACAGACACTCACATGAACCTGTGGTGATAGTGTTTTTTCTTCACTCCCACTGTAAGGCGTATGGATGCCCGCCATCGTCAGCTCGGCCAGGCTCCGCCTCTGCAGGGGGCTGTCAGTTGCTGTGGCTGCCGTGGTTACTGCCGAGCCGTGCCCGGCAACAAGTTGCTGGGGAAGTCGAAGATGTGGCGTCTGTTGACAGGCCACTTGCCCTTCAGGACAGCCTCGCATATGTTATCCATCCTGTTAATCATCACTCGATCCTGAGGGGTGGAGAGGGTGGAGAGAGGTGGGAGGTGAGCTATCATAGAAAGTGCTTTGGATATCTACAGCAGACACAGGCCCTTATTTACAACAGGTGTAGAATCTGTTCAGCTTGGATATTCCTTTATTCCTAATTTTCCCTGTTTTTAAGATGTAGTGGTCATTACCTGTATTACCTGATTGGCCTTATCATGTAAGACTCACCTTAGGCCAGAATGAGAAGGCGTAGGCGCGGTCCTGTAAGGCATGCAGTGCAGATGTTTCTGGCAGGTCGTCGGGGCAGAACCCATCTCTGGTTTCGTCGCGGGCCGACATGCTCAGAGACGCGATACTCTCCTCGTCAAAGTTCTTCTGCTCTGATGCAGCGCTCGCTGTGCAGAGAGAAGGAAAGCCATTTTGCATTTTCTTAATTAAAAAGGTTTCCCAAACCGTTATCAAGGGATCCAAACTCATTTTATTCTCTCCCCTGGAACTTAAGACTCATTAAAACACTACCAAGTCATGAGGGGAAACACCAGAAATAGGCCTGTGACCAAGTGCAGTGTCTGACAACCAGGACAAATAACCTGGTCAACAACAGGGCAAACAGCACAATTACAGTGAGACATTTGGAACATATGTTGTTTAGAAACATCTCCATGGTAATTAAATCCAAAACTAAAGTTTAATCTTTATTCCCACTGAGATCAGTGACACTGAAAACCTTAATGTCAGTGTGATAAAGTACCTTCAGCCTGAGAGGATTTCTCTGATTTGTCGTCTTCATCCATCCTCTCCTCCTCTTCCTCCTCTGGGCTCTTCTCTGTGTCAGCTGACTTGGAGATTTAGGAGACTCGGGGCTCTCCCGCTCCCTCTCCTCTCCGTCTTCCTCCCCACAGTCCCTGTGCTTTAGGAGAGGAGTCAGGATGCTCTGAGAGCTCAGTGGTCATCTCCTTCTGGTCCCTTGGGGAGTCAACAAGACTCTTCTCCTCTGTCAACTCCTTCTCTTCTTCATCTGCAGGCTTGGAAGTCTTCTCTTCATCTCCACTCTGCTCCTGTTTCAGCTCCTCCCCCTCCTCTTTTTCTACTTTTGGCTGAGCCTCCTCTTCCTCTTTCTTGACCTCCTTTCTTGGTGAAGCAGCAGTCTCATCTTCCCCTTTTCCAACCTCTCCCTCATTTTTCTTCTCTTCATCAGGAGTTTCAGTCTTGGTACATGGAATGTTATTGGCATCTCCTCCCTCCGTTTCCTTTTTCACCTCCACCTCCATTTTCCCTTCTTCCGTCTTCTCGTCTTTAGCGGCATTAACAGCAGTTTTGGCAGCAGCTGCGGCGCTCGCCAGCTCGGCGGGGGTGAGGAGAGGTGCAGGGGTGATTTCTGCTGCTCCTACTCCAGCTTTGGTGACCTCTCCCTGGGATCCTGTGCCAATGCCGGCTCCTCGCTGGCTGGTAGAGCGCTGCTGGGCCTCAAGAAAGTCCAAGGTAGGGTCATTTAAGATGTGATAATCTGTTCGGCTCACGCGTGCTTAGAGGCCCCCAGAAGGAGGTCTCGGTCATGGCGGCCACACTCCCACCACTCCGGGAGGTCTGGAGAGGGCTGACAGAGCTTGAGGCGCTCTGAGAGCAAGGGATGAGGAGGACCTGCTCTCGGATGCGGCGGAGCAGCTCGATGCGGTACAGGGTGCGAGAGGCACGCTCCTCTGTGATCGGGTCAATGATCAGGGTTGGGTCTGGGAGTTCTGATGAGGTCAAAGACAGAGACAGTCTTTAATAAAGAAATTCAACTCTGTGCCATGCTGGCCACTTTTTCACCTCAAGCAATGGATGTTTCCTCTTACCTGTTTCAGTCTTGACCTGCATTCTGCAGACCCGTTTACACATGGCAATAAACGAGTAGTAATATTTCTCCAGGCTCTCGTCGGTTTTCTTGTCAGTCGGGCAAAGGCTCTGAACTGTGTCCAATCAAACTTCTGACACTGGGTGTCAAAGACGACGCCGAAGGTGGACACAACACGGTAGAAATCAGCCTCTTCACGACGGGTCCATCTGACAGAGAGAAAAATAACAGGCGTGAGCTTCAACTACCAAAAGTAACATGATCAGATTTTATTCTTCTGTATTTTGAAGGCTGTTGTATTCAAATACTACTTATTTTAATATTATTATTTATGATATTTATAATTATTATTATTTCATTTATCACTAATATTAATTACTGTTGGGTGATTTTTTTTCAATAAATATTCTTATATGTCCATATACAAGTGTGTAAGCCTTTTAAATTTTGTGACATTAAATGTAACTGCACCTTTGTCTCCTCTCCTTGTAGTACATGGCTCCATCAGCCATCAGGGAGCTGGTGGTCATCACTGGTGAAGCCTCTGGCATTAACTGTCCACCTTTGCAAAGTAAGCATTTCGTTTTGCCAGATATGGGCTTCCTTCTGTCATGAACACTGCTGTTCCATCTTGGATGTAAGTCGCTCCTCCTCCTGTTTCAGTAACCACAGACATGGAAGGCAGGACTCCCTGCGTCGTCGACGGCGACCGTCAGGCCGGTTGAGGGCCTCCTGGCGGAGTTGTTCTCTGCGGTTGGAGCGCTGATAGGCCGTGATGAGGCGACGTAGGCGAGCTGTCAGAGCGGATGCTGCTGGCCAGTAAAGTCGCTCAGTGGAGCCTGAAGCTCCACCCACAGTAGCTGCACTCTGACCGTTCTCACCTGATTTAGCTGCTGTGAGTGAGACAGAGACCAGAGGACCAAGGATGAGGTTAAAGAACTGCTGTCATTTCATTACTTGTTATATATTCTGAGTATTTTAGAGGCAAAATCTCTAGTAGTATTTTAATTAGCAAAACAAGTTGGCCAGCTTTTGGGGGTTCATTAGCACCTTTCAGCCTCCCCTATCACTCTCTCCAGGTAAATTCCAAGTTTACCTTCATTCTCGCCCTCCACAGTGTCCTCTTTGTCATCCAGCGGAGAGTTGGTGAAGTCGTCCATGTCATCTTTAAAAGGCATTCGCAGTGGCTTGTACTCTGGATCCTCATCCTCACTGTAGAGGAAATGAAGACTCTGAGTTTCCTAGAGTAATGACTTTCTGACTAGACATGGTGAAAGCTGTGAAACTATAAATGTGTAATGAACATCAGATTTACAAACATGTGGGTTGAGGCAAGTGATGACCTACAAGGATCTATAGCACCACTTGAAATGAGTGGAAAAAAGGAAGGCCGAGGACAGTGTTTGAAACTGTGATGAATAAGAAAGATGAAACCAAAAACACTAGAAGCAAAGGCAGAGGAAAGAATCTGCTTATTGGTCAGTGAAACCTGCTCTCTTACCCCTCGACACCATCTGCCATCATGGTCGGAGCCCCTCTGCTCAGCGGCGATAGCCTTGGCGTCCGGCATACCCACCCTCTCCAAGAAACACAGGGCGGGGTCGGCACGCATCGAGTTGTACTTCTCATAGCCTGAAGAGGAAGACAAAAAACATGTGAGGAATACAGAAGCTTGGATATTCATGACAAAAGGTGTAGAGACTGTAAAGTGGATTTCCACTGGTAACCACTCGGTAACTGCCACCAGTTAGCCACAGAGAGTACTGTAGACTAAAAGGTTATTGGTCAACACACCCAGGTCAGGACAAACTCCTCCGACAGAAGGCTCTAAGCTCAGCTCCTAGACAGACGTCGATGCTACACAATCCAACACACACACACCACACACACACACACACATCATCCATATTAAATGAAGGAATAGACAAAAACTGCAGCAGAAGGGCAGACCCCAGGAGCCAGCTGCTGACAAGACAGACAGCCTGGGTGTGTGGTGTGTTGGTGTTTTTGTGTATGTACACTCGTCCCTGTTCTGCACGTGTGTGTATGTGTGTGCTTATCCAAGTGAGCCTGCAGGTGCCCATTTGTGTCTAGAAGAAGGGAGGAGGGAGGGGAGAGGGGAGGAGGGAGAAGAGGGGGAGAGAGGAGGGAGAGAGAGAGAGAGAGAGAGGAGAGAGAGAGGAGAGAGAGAGAGAGAGAGAGGGGAAGGGAGCAAAGAGAGGACGAAGAGGAAAAAGTGTGTGTCATGATGTCTGTGAAAGTGAGCTAGTGGGTGTGAGAAGCATAGTGTGTGTGTGTGTGTGTCCGTCCGTTAGGGGCATTCAGGCAGAACAGATTAGAATGTGCAGGTCCTACTGAGACACACTGGGAGAGGGGGAGACGGAGGGGGAGGCAGAGGACTAGGGTAAAAGAAAAAAAAAAAAAAAAAAGGAAAAAAAAGGAGAGGCAGACAAGAGTGGAAGAAGTGAGGGAAGAGGACAGGTGGCTGGGGAGTAAAGGAAAAGAGGAGTAGATAGGGCCACCATAACAGAAACACACCACCTCTTCTTCAACCTTTAATTCATCCCTCCTTCTTTCTCTCTCACCATCACAGTTCAATTAGGAAAGATGTTGGTAACCGCCTCTCTCTCTCTCACTCACTCACTCACTCACTCACACACACACACACACACACACACACACACCACACACACACACACACACACCACACACACACACACAGCCAAACGTTAATCATCAGGGCCTTTATAGGCCATCACTCTTCTGTGTGTGTATGTGTGTCGCACTGTTTTGTCTGCCTGTGTGTGTGTGTCTGCATACAATGCTCACTGTGTGTGCATGTGTGTGTTAGCCCCCCTCAGAAAGGGCCTCCCTAGTGAATGAGGATTATGATTAACTATGGGTGAGTCCCTTTGTATTCCAGTGTGTGTGAGTGTGTGTGTGTGTGTCCTAATAGAATCATAGAGGGTGGCAATGATGGAAAAATTATGACAATTACGCCAAATTAATATGAATGAGGGTTTCCACACACAACAATTAGCCTCATCGGCCTGTCACTGGGAGTCACATTCAGTCAGCACCAGAAGGTGGGTCACTGGGACATTTTCCAGCTGACGCTCCAGGTAACAGGTTGACAGTTAGAGCTAATCTCAAAGTTAAAACAACCACATCTTCTCTGTTCACATCAGTAACACCTGTAACACACAGCACAGTGCAGCACACACACTCGGAGCCAGCGGTGAAACCAGCAATCAATCACATTCGTGATAGCACACTGAGCCTACCAACTGCGTATCGCTATCACCATGGCAACACCAATCAACTGGTGGCAGCAGAAGTGGGTGGGATGTGTTTGTGAGCACCCTCACCCAGTTTGACTATGATGTGTGTGTGTCTGCTTGCGCGATGCTCACTGGGTCGGAAGCCAGTGGAGTGCGTCTATGAGTGTGTCCTACGATGCTGGCATGTTATCTGTGCTTATGTGTAATGTGGTGGTTGAACGCCAGTGTGTGTTTCTTACCGTGTTTGAAGACGCCAATGAGCAGGGACTTGTCGGCCTCGCTGTCCCACCAGTCAGCTGGGACCTCAGCATGGAACGGCTGAGGAATCCAGATATCCAGCTCACTGTGGCAGAGATAAACATATCATATTACTGATAATCACACTGAACTGTTTGTGTGTGTTCAACTGGTCTTCAGTGCAGCAACTGTTTTATATTTCAATTCATAATGAGGAAAACAGAAAAGGGAACGACAGAAATCTGATTAATGGATTAATCTGATCTGTTATTACATTGTAGAAGTTGTCAGCCGCCAACCACAGATAAAAACAACTAAATATAGTAAAGGAACATTAATGTACAAACACCATATTCTAGTTGTGCAGCTACATCTGTGGTATCCTTATGTGTTTTGAATAAACCTCAATATTCAACATTCCCTTTTTTGACAAAGAAGTAAATTACATGCAAATACAGGAAAAGGAAATAGTGATCTAATCAGGAGGTGCTACTCACTGGTACGGTTTTGTTACAAGGGAAATGTCAATTTGTCAATGATCCAGAGATTTGAGAAATTGAAAACAGGTAAAAGGAGGTATGATACGTGTAGAGATGGTTTGGACAAAATGCTTAAAAACGCTGCTAATGAACAGCTCAAATAAAAAGTTACAAGAGCAAAGATTAGCTCAAGTTTCAAATTATTGTTGACAGCAGTCTAAACCGGCTGAAACTGGAATCACCACCTCACAGCTGTATGCCTCCAACAGTCACTGTCTCTCTCTGCTCCTGAGTTAAGGCGTTGAATAATGGTCAGAAAGGTGTTTTTGCAGATTATGATGACGACCTTGACTTTTAACCTCTGATCACCAAAATCTAGTCAGCTCGTGTTTGACTCCAAATGAAAGTTTGTGCCAAATTTGAAGAAACTTCCTTGAGGTGCTGCTGAGATCTCATATTAATGAGAATGTGATGGACAGACAACATAAAACCGCTGTGCACAGCTGTCGCCAGCACAGAGTCAGATAATCACTGTCAACATATTTTTTTTTCTTGTTGGGGGAAAAAAGTTCAGTAGAGCCAGATTTAGAATGAATAAAGTTTTCATTACTACATTACTTCATTAGACAAATTATTTAAGAAGCCCTACAAGTAGCACTAGATGACCAATACATTCATATGGAGTAAACCAAATAATGCCTGAGGAGTTCAGCATCAGACAGTCAGTTCAGATAGACAGTGCTGATCTTCCTGGGGAATACAAGCATTTAGAGATCAGCACGATGGAAGAATTGTTTTTATCCATGGTATTAACGCTGATTTCAAAGTTCAAAATGGAGACAAGCACAGTTGAAATAATTTGTTGTACTGTCTGACTATTTTCACTGGAATATTCTTTAAGCTTTCACAGTATTTCTTTATTAACTTGGTTCAGTCAAATTAGTGTTTGTGTGAGGCGTCAAATATAATGACACCTCCCTAACATGACTCTTCTTACTATCCACCGTTGGTATCATCCCTTCAACCTTTACGCTCTGGTCTTATAGGGACCTTGTTTTCCTGGGATTTTAATGAGGACTTTGTGCTAAAATAAAATAATAAGGGACATCTACACAATATACTGTCAGAGTAAATGGACTCACACTATGAGCTTGTAGGTGTTATTACAAGAGCCCAGCTGAAACCAGATATCTGGTCAAGAACAGGATTATTCAGGCGTGTAAATAAAAACTGAGAACAGTTTCACCATGCGCAGTTCCTGCAGGATGCATTCAGTGTTGTGGTGCCAAACAAACAAAATCCTCCATTATGGAAATAAGATGGTAGAAAATGGTGCTTCCTGCTAGTTATGGAGAGAAAGGGTACAATACACAATGGACACAGAAAGTCTGAGGGTGTCAGGAGGAGAGAAGAAACCGGGAAATAGTCCCTTATCTCTGCAAACAGCAGCATGCGCGGCCTTGGCAACACACACAAACGCGTGCTCGCCAACACTGGCATGCTAAATCCCCCTGGCATATGTTGGCACGATAGCACCCCGTATGCTCACGTCTGGCACGCGCTGACACACACACACACACACACACACACACACACACACACACAAACACACACACACACAAACACACACACACACAAACACAGGGGTCTGTCACAGTAGCCACTGAGTTGGGGGAGGGAAACAGGGGAAGGGTGGGAGTGAGAGAGATCAACATGAAGTGCATGTGCTCCAAATTATAAATGCATCCACATCTGGGTGAAAGGGTGATGAGCGGGGGATGGGAGATGATCATAGACTAGAGTACATTGCAGAGAGAGGGAGAGATGGAGAGATGCCAGGAAAAGTGTAGTGTGACAGAGAAAAAGATAGAGGAGGCAGTGAAGGAGCTGTCGGAATGAGATCAAGGAAACAGGCAAGGAGAGCAGCAAATCTAACCCTCACATCAACACTGCAGCTCTGACACACCTTGTGCCAAATGATAAGAGGACATAATTTGCAAAATGTATTTAAAAAACCTTTAAATGGGTCAAACACTGTGATAAAAGGCTTATTTCCCCCTGATAAAGTAACTGTGTGCTGTTGCTGTCACAATAAGAGGAAACCTGCCAAAGAGGCCACTAGAACAGACAGAAATACACCACAGTAATAATTGATGCATCTAATACATGAAAGCTTCCATTAACTATCATAAACTCCAAGTATTGTGCATTTAAGTGAAAATACCAGGCTGCACAAGATACATGGTTTGGATGGAAGGTTTGTTTTCTTGTGTTTGTCTCACAGACATTTGAGGAGATTTCGAGAAATAACAAATTGCCTCTGTCTAGACGGTCCACGGTCAAAAAGGTCCAGGATGAAAAAAAAAATCTTAACTAGAATTACCACCTCATAATTGTATATAATATATGTAATGAAGTTGAGCATGAAGGACTTGAATAAAAGGTAATGAGTATTTTTTTTTTTTTTTTTGAAGTTGTCCAGTGAGTCAGTGGTGGACTGCTGACACTGAATAATGGTCAGAAAAGTGGAAAACTGACATTTGACCTTTTGGATTTAAAATGTCATCTCTTCATCATTTTAGCCTAATAGACATTTGTGTGAATTCCTGAGTTATGGCCAAAAACATGTTTTGTGATGTCACCCTGACCTTTGACCTTTGTCCAAGTGAATGTTTCTGCCAAATATGAGGAAGTTTCCTCAACATGTTAGTGAGGTATTACGTCCATGCCAGTGAGGCATAATAAAACACATTGCACACTGGCATACGACTAAATGTGATTGTGTGATCTTGGGTTTGTTTTGAACAGAACAGGGATGAGAACAGGAAGTGAGCAGTAGCAGTAGTTAGCTGGCGCACCAAAAGTCTCTCTGACTGCACAAAAACACTGAGGAAGTTCCTATGCCCTCATTAGCACGGGAAGATGTGGTAACAGAGAATGAAAGATGGAGTATTTACTAACCTGGAGTCGGCTCCTTCCAGGATGCGCTCAGCCTGGTCACCTATGACTTCCTGTCTCAGATAATAGAGCATCCTCACCCTCAGCAGCACCCTGACAAACAGTAACACAGAAACACGTTAGTGAAGCTGTTCTTAGGAAGGCTATTGAACTAAAAAAAAAAAAAAAAAAAAGATTTCCAGGGTTAAAGCACAGACAAATAATCTCTCATTGGTCTATAGTAACAGATATTTACTTCACAATGACAGGAAACAAAGAAAAACAGAAAATCCTCTAATCCTCAACCCTAAGTTGAGAAGCTGGAACCAGAGAATGGCTGTGTGGTCTGAGAAAGTGCTTCTACCGTGAGTTGAGGACTGATAGAAAGATTAGACTACTTTAAGCACCAAATTATATAGAAATAAGTTGGAAAATCCTCTTGTGTACACCAGTTAAGTAGCTTATATATAAAACTCCCTCATGATGTTTGATTTTCCTTTGAATGAAATTTGATGAGTGCCTGTGATATCAGGTGTTTCATTACCAGGGAAAGTCCTGATGTCACTATTGACACTGAACTGACTTTACTGCAGGACACAGTGTGAAGCAGCAGAAATTTCCTCTGAAACACTGAACAGATCAATCTTAAATGACACAGATGGATTAAGTCCTCTGCTTCTCTTCAATACTGATTGCAAAAAGCAGAATTCATTTGTTTCAGACTTTTGTACCACTGCTGTCAATAGATGGTCATCCTCTCTGGATACAAATTACAGACGTTCACATTAAGAATTATATTTCCTCCAGCAAAATGAATCACTTCAAGTCAAGGCTGAAGACTCAGAGTCAGATTTGATCTGCTCTCTGGGAGATCTGCCTCACTGTGAACATTTGTCACCAGGATTTAATGCCAATAGTGTTTGGAGCAAAAGACAGAAGAGGAGAGAAGGAGATGTGGGGGTTGGGAGGAGGTGGTGAGTGGGAGGAACAAGACCAGGTCAAACGTCATACATGTCTCGACCGTATATGATCAGTGTGTGAAACTGAGGACAAAAAACTGGTGCTCACAGGGTCTATTCTACAGAAAGTGGCTGTGGTTTGTCCAAAAAGTCATTAGGTACTTTTTTAAGGAGTCTCTAAGGGGACTGAACAGTTAGCAAATCTTCTGACAAAGGTGATAAACTGGCAGCACTGCCTGTAAACACCCCCTGATGATGTAGAAGAAACTGTTCGTAACAAATCATGGTGAAAGAGCAACGGCTACTGAGGAAACTCCAACACTCAGCACGAAAACCAGGCGGTCAGTCAGTCAGTCAGTCAGTCAGTCCCCTCTGTTGTGGTCCAGCTAAAAAACTGAGAGGTACAGAGCTATGCTGGAGGGGAGGGAACAGAAAGTTTAGTTTGGGGGGGTTAAAGACAGTCATTTGCAACTCATTCTGCAGTGTGTGTGCGTGTGTGTGTGTGTGTATGTGTGTGTGTGCGTGTGCGTGTGCATCAAGTTGCAAGTTGGACAAGTTGCAGTGTGTCTGTGTGTGTGTGTGTTTGTTGGCAGGCTGTGTGTGCTCATCCATCAATGTGCCAGGCCTGATTAGCCACACAACGCTGTGCTTCAGCCTAGCAGATGGCACCACATAATCACCCCCAAGTGTGTGTGTGTGTGTGTGTGTGTGTGTGTGTGTGTGTGTGTGTGTGTGTGTGTGTGTGAGTGAGTGTGAGTGTGTGTGAGTGTGTGTGAGTGCTGTGTGAGTGTGTGAGTGCTTGTGTGTGTGTGCTTGTGTGTGTCTTTCACCCGCTTCCAACAGGTCTGCCTGCCTAGCACCTGGCCTGGCACACAGCCAGACACACAGGCACACACAGACAGACACACGCACAGACACAAAAACAAACTTCCCCCTCAAGAAGAAAAAAAAATCTTGGAATTGAATCTATATCTCCCTGACAACAGGAGAGAGAGCTGACCACAAAGCAAGTGAGTGTGTGCATGTGTGTGCGAAGAAGACAAGGAGACTGCTGCCTCTGTTGAAGTTGTGCTGTGTGCGTGGTTATAGAGCCAGACTCAGGAAGTCACGTGCCACGTGTGTCTGTGTCCTGGTTTTAAAGCCCCAGCTCCATCCACACTGGTTAGTATTGTTAAATTTCCCCACTGTGGGACTAATAAAGGATAATCTTATTTTAGGATTATTTTATCCATGAAAATGTACACTGCGGAAACATAAGTTCAATGAATAATACTTAAAGAGTCTAAAAATTAAAAGGGGATCAATTAGCCATAGCTGTCATGGTGTTTCAGGTGTGTGTGTGTGTGTGTGTGTAGTCCTACTTGTTACAGTGATGTTTCAGGTGTCTCTTGTAGCTTTCCTCCTGCAGTAAGTGGTCAGGATTGCAGCTGGCCAGCCAATCAGCTCGTGGAGTTTGTGGGGGCGGGGCCGGGGACTTCCCCTTCTTGCCCTTCCTACCCCGAGGGACTGGGGTAGAGAGACCTGGGGGTGGGGGGAGTAAGGCAACAGTCAGGGGAATTTACAAATGACAACCTGTGCACCTTGTTCAAACATTTCCAGGGTTATTTATGCATGTTGTGAATATCTAATCTGTACACTGTAAGGACATTTTCCAACTATCACACTCCAACAGTACCTGAAACGTGTACACAGCACAGAATATCAGAATATGTCAAGTACCCAAAGAAAGCATGTCTGATCAGGTTCAAATCTTGTTTACATAATTCCTGAAAACTGCAGTTTTTTTTTCCTTTTCTAAGCCATCACCTCACTTTCTCATCCACCTTACAGCTCTACGATGGAGAAGCCTGATGCTACATGAAATCATTTTGAGTGAAATATTACTCTAATGGTTCATTGTGAGTCCATTATTTTTCAGATGCTCATGAATTGTGCAGTGAGCTCAGTCAGTACAGTATAGAGTGTAAATCAGATGTGTGTGTTACCAGAGTGGTTGGTCAGTGTCTTGGTGGTGCCATCTTCACTGGGGGTGATCAGGTCCCAGATGAAACTTTTGATGTTCTCGTCCCCACGGTAATGCAGTAGGCAGTAGGCCAGCAGGGCTCTGCAGATGGTCTCGACATCAGCCTCCTTCAGGGGGCGCTTGAAGCGACCATGAGCCAGGATGTCACTCCACCTACCCCAACTAAAGAGAGACATGGAGAGAGTGAGGGAGCCTGTAAGCATATGGATATACCTGACTTCTAACCTCCACCACTGAATATAAAACACTGGATTAACAGAGCCAGTCTACCATGTCACAAGGTAGGAAATCAAATCAAAAAGTACACAACAGCAAACAAACAAATAAAGCATGTTTCTGATTGTCAGACTGAATCACTAAATCATTCAATGACTGAACAAACACCAGGACCAGGCAGGTCAGAGGCACTGGTCCATCAGTCAGCACTACACACTACACTACACTTTACTGATGGATTCAGGCAGCAAGCAGGTCTTCAAGTTCAACACTGTTACTAACACTACAACAAGTGCTATAATGTAAAAGTAATACAGTAAAGCAAACACCATAAAAACACTGGTGAACTGTGTGATTAAATAACAGTTTTCAAGGTGAGTTGAAGGTTTTCTTTACTAAAATGCCCTCTTGCCTGAGAGTTTTGGAATACTGCAGTGAACTCTGGAATAGTGAAATAATCATTCTATCAAGTGTGTCAGGCAGTTTGTAATTCTGTGGCACACTACTCACTCACATGACCCTGATCCTTCATGAGTATATACACAGCCCAGACATCTATCACACTCGCACTCCAGTGGCAGATCACTGATGAGTACTGGGCTCTCGTGTCTCTCTCTCTCTCTCTCTCTCTCTCTGTGTGTGTGTGTGTGTGCGTGTGCATGTTTTCATGGATCACAGCCCAACCCGCCCCCCACCACCTCCAGAGAGTGAGCGACCCTAAAGGCTGATGTGGCTGGTCTTGTTCTCCACTAAAATTTTTCCACTGCTGCTTCCCAATCTTCACTGAACCATGTGAACCAGTATCACTCTGAACTATTTCAGAAAGGCTAAAATGGTGGGTGAGGGTTAGTGAGAGAGAGATGGCTGATGGGAAAAGACAACAGAGCGCTGAGCAGAGAGGACAGGCCCAGTCAGTGTGTTTTTGTGTCCTATAGCCTCGGGCCACGAGACTAGACTGTAACAATAACAACGCTGACATCTCACTAGCACCACTGTTCTTTCTTACACACAACCATACACACAGTCACGCCAAGTCAGCCATGAAAATGGACGGGCTCACCAGATAATCACTATCTGTGGTAAGTGTGTCAATTTGCCTCCGTGTGCAGTATGTATTGTTCTCCATCTCTGAAGACTGAGGGCTGTTATTGTGCACAACTACAAGTCTGAGCTGAGATGAAACTGCACAGACTAACAGAAGATGAACTGTTAAGTTAATGAAATACTCTTATTTGTCAATAAATGTAAATTAATGTAAAGAGAGAAACTAGATGCATTTTGAAATCTAAATTTAAAAAACAGTTGCAGAAAAGTGAATATTAGTGGACATCATTTTAAAAAGTGTGACAGACTTAACATTAGTCTACCGTCTGTATGTGAGATTAAAACTCTCCAAGGTCACTTTGTAACAGCATGCTCGCTGAGTGTAAGTGTGTATGTGCAAACGATTGTATGTTGTTGGTGTGTATTGACGGCCCTGAGAGGAAAGATTTCTGTCTACCGAAACACTTTTATACTCAAACACACACTTGTGACTTGTAATAATTCCATCCAACAACATGACTCCACATCCACCACAACTTCAACCAGGTTTCTCCTTTTCTGTTGATTTTTCTGCTTCAGTGTTTTGTTCCAACACAATCCTTTCATGTCTGTTATATTTAAAACAAATCATCAGCTGTTTCCCTCCTCTGAGCTTTTCTACATTGGTATTGTCTCTGTATGTTTAGAAGGAACGGTTAAACACTGGCATATATGCTGATATGTTTCTTGCTAAAAAGATGAATAAGACTCATGAATGAAAAATTAAACTACAGCCAGCAGCCAGTTAGCTTAGCTTAGCATAAAGACTGGGGATGTGGAAACAGCTAGCCCTGGCTCTGCCCAAAGGATCAAAAACCACCTGCCAGCACCTACAAAGCTCTGCTGCTGGGTGGCTAGTGAAGGGTCCAGGAAGTCACTGCACCCAGCCAACAAACAGTCCAACACAAGAACTTGTTTATTAGCTTCACAGGTGCTGCTAGGTGGATGTTGTTGTCTGGCCAGAGCCAGGCTAGCTGTTTCCAGTCTTTGTGATAAGCAAAGCTAACATTTTACACAGTATTGATCAAATATATAAATATGAGTGGGATCCATCTTCTCATCCTGCTCTCAGAAAGAAAGCTTATATGAGTATTTCCCAAACTGTCTAACACAATGGTGAGTTGAGCACTAATTACTAAGTATTTAATTAACTCCGTCATTCGTGGATTTAAAATGAATTATGTTTGTCTTTATTGCCTGTAACCCCTGTAATAACTGAAATCAGAGTGACATGTCTTAATTGCTCAATTTTTATATGAATCAATGGTCAACATTGTTATTCATCTGGTTTCTGAGTAGGAAACATGAACATGTGACAAACCCGTAGACTAGCAGGTTCTTCTCCACCCTGAAGCACTCAGATCGGGGGTAGCCCTGGGTTTTGTCCTGAGGTCGTCGTGGCTTGGATGAGGGTTTGCTCATCTCGTCCTCGTCACTCTCCAGCTCCGAGAACTCCAGCATCTCTTCCTCTTTGACGCTGCTGTAGTGCCGCGTCTGCTTCCTCACCCTTGGTGTGTCAATCACCAGTGTGTTCTGGAGACAAATGGAATGAAAACATTTAGTCTGTGTGTCTGGTTATATATGTATGTATGTACATATCCTTTAGTATATGGAGAATGGGTATATATATATATATATATACACGTGTGTGTGTGTGTGTGTATATATTTATATATAATTTTGACAGGAAACCGGAAGAGAGTAGGGAATGACGCGCAGTAAGGGTCCAGCCAGATCATGATTCGAGCCAGAGACCAGGGCACTGAGGCCCATGTGGTATGCAGCCTAACCATTCGGCTATTGGGTCGCCCCCGTTCTGGTTTGTTCTTTAGAAAGAACCTGCTTTCAATTACAGATGGCCTGGAATCCACCAATAACAATATGCAAAGTACCTTCTGCTGAGTTCTGTGACGTGGCCTATTTGTAAATTTCTACTCTGTGGACCCTGTGAATACATGGCATCCTCTGCACCAAATCTGATTAATTGGATGTTTGGCCCCATGTTTCATTCCTGATGCTGAGAAAATTGCTTCCCAGCTCAAACATAAACTGACATTAATTATGTTGTCTAATGAATTACATTTTTGTTCAATTAATTTGATTTTTCCCCCTTACAGTCCCATTAATATGTGAAAACAGGGCAGTAGTTAGTTCTACAATTATCACAGCGCACTGCAATCATTTCCATTTTAACATCACACAGTAAGAAGTCCCAGGAGAGCGGCCTGTATTCACGCTCACAGAACTGGAGTAAGTGTGTCAGTGGAGGGTCCTCCACAAGAGAGGCAGCCCAGAGACCCAGAAATCAGGAGAGACAAATACACAAATAACGAAAACAAGTGAGCAAATATAAAGAGGGAAGGAAAGGAGGAATATAAAGATGCCTGTAAGCAGGAAGCTGTGTGTGTGTGTGAGTGTGAGAATGTGACTGAGCTCATGTTTCTGTGTGTGTGTTTGAGCACTTGCCTAAGTGATATCTCTGTACCCTCCAAGCATCTGTGCTCTGTTAAGTGGAGCTAAGCAGCTTATTCTCTCTCACTCAAACACACACACATGAGAGCAGGGAAACATGGGTAATTAAGGAAGAGAGGAGATTCTCAACTGTCAATATTAATCTCTCTCTCTCTCTCTCTCTCTGCTTCCCTCCTGTTCTCTCTCTCTCTCGCTCAGTCTGTTTCACTCCTCCCCCCACAATATCCCACTGCTGGTCTCCTTTCAATAAGGAGAGACCACTGAGTGTGTGTACGTGTGAGACTTCGTATGCACCGAGGTATTTGGATGCATGGTGTGACTGTTCTCTCTCTGTGGCTTGACAGCTACATCATGTCTGTCTTTCTTGGGTGGGATTTACATTGCAGATTTGTTCAGTGTGTTTGCGCTTGTGTGTTCGTATCACCCGTCCATTGATTGCGTCCAGGTCCAGCTCAGCCTTCTTGGCCCATTTCTGCCAGAAGTCTGGATCCTCCAGAGAAATGTCTGTTCGGTTGCCCGTTGCAACAAAACTGGCCTGAAGACAGAGAAAAACATGGCGGTCAACACCAGGTAATCTCACCTGATCAGAGAAAATTCTGACACATCATACAGAGTGAACAGGCTGTGTGAGTAAGGGAGAAGACTGATTTACCATACTTTTTAAGCAGAGTTGAAAGTTTTTACCTTAGCAAAAGTAGAGCCCTTTCCCTCAGACTCTATGGTGATGGTGTGTGTTCGTCTCTGGAGGATCTGGTCGATGTCCTCCTCACAGAATTTGGAGCCTTCGTCCTCCTCGTCCATCAGAGCTCCGTACGCTCCTTTTCTCAGCAGGTCCTCGATCTCCTTCTTGGACAGCTGCTGGACCTGGACCACAGAGGAAAAGGTTTACTTCCATGACTTGAGGGTTCTGAAAACATCGTGAGTGCTCAGAATATGGATAAATCAACCTGGAAGTCACTGATGGAGATATCAGCTGTGTGTGTGTGTGTGTGTGTGTGTGTGTGTGTGTGTGTGTGTCCGTGTTTGAGTGGTGAGTCTTACCCCACTGTTGGCATTTTCCCGTCCACTCATGCTCTGTAGCACGGCCTTGTCGAGTCCCAGCTTCAGACTGGCCTTGTCGAACATCTCCCTCTCATAGCTGTTCCTGGTGATCAGACGGTAGATCTTGACCGCCTTTGACTGGCCGATACGGTGGCACCGGGCCTGGGCCTGATGGAGGGCAGATTTGGAGATTAAGAAACACTGTTCCACAACGAGCTTTACATACATTTCTGCTTGGTCCACATGACTACATTCAGCTGAAAATGTGAGATTACAGAAGAGGACTAATGATCTGCAGTTGGTAGAGTCATTGCATCCAGCAGACAGTCTCAACTCCATCTCACCACCCTGAAAGCAGTGTGTGGTTCATACCTGCAGGTCATTCTGAGGGTTCCAGTCAGAGTCAAAGATGATGCAGGTGTCTGCTGCCGTCAGGTTGATGCCCAGTCCTCCAGCCCTTGTACACAGCAGGAAGACAAAACGGTCTGAGTCCGGTCTAGAGAAGCGGTCGATGGCTGCCTGGCGCAGGTTACCACGAACTCTGCCATCGATACGCTCATAGGGATACCTGAACACAAATTTGAAACAGTTACTGGAAATGTTGACACTGTAGTAAAAAAATGGTCCTTTCTGAGTTCAATCAAACCATATTTGAGTGGACTGGTATTGGCTAAAATAAACCAGATCAATTGAAGATCCTTTCTTCACCAAATCACCTTCTCACAGTTAAAAAACATTCATTCCTCTTAGATCATTTAAACTTATCAACTTTATAGTTTTGAAGCAGCAGTGATTGATTTGCAGAGCTCCTGAAAAATAACGTTTGCTCCAGCTGTTACTTCAGAGGGTCAGATACATGTTTCATCAGTGCATGTCCTCTGATGTCAGGTTTACATTGATATCCACTGTTCTAAGAATCTCTGGCACAAACATTTGTTGTTTTGGGACGAATCAACTTCTGTCAAACAAACTTCATCTCACTTTCAGATCACAGCTTGACTGTACACTGGGCAGATCACAGCTCAGCAGATATTCAGTTTTAAAGAGCTTGGATCAGGAATATTCCTGTACTATAGTGGTCATTACAGTCTTAGTAACCTTTGCACAGGGAATGCTGATTTGTCTCTGTTCTTACCGTTTCTGGATGAGGTAGTCCTCCAGGATGTCCAGACAGCGGACCATCTGACTGAACACCAGGACTCTGTGTCCACCTGCCTTCAGTTTGGGCAGCAGCTTATCAATGAGCACCAGCTTGCCGGCAGCCTGGATCATGGCCTGGAGGGCCATGTCCGGCATATCTGCCCTGCCTCCGTGGGAGTCCCTGAACTCCTCTGCGATTTTCTCTTCCGCTCCTACGCAACAGACAACAACAATTATAAATCATCAGAGAAAAATAACTGGCTTGCTGAGTCTTGTATGTCAATGATGGAAAAATGTGTACCATTAATGAGGTAGGGGTGGTTGCAGCATTTCCTCAGCTCCATCATGGTGTTAAGGAGGTTAGGGGACGCTGGCTCCTCCACCACCTCCTCCTCCTCCTCCTCCAGCACCTCCTTTGGAGAGGAAGGAGAAGTTCTTCTCCAGAATGGCTCGATAGTATTTCTTCTGGATGTTGGTGAGCTCCACCTGAACAATGATAGTCGATCAATTTATTTTTTATTTCACTTGATGGAACAGGATTTGAGTTTTTGAGGTTTATTTTTTATGTTTGACAGCAGAATGAAGAACAGCAGTAAAACAAGTGAATAGATTCTGACACCAGCCTTGAACTGTGAAACATCTGCAGCTCCTTTTAAACAGAGATCCTGGTATCTTAGCATAAAGAAGCCTCATTATTGTCCTGGCTTTGTTCATTTAAACTGAACCAAACACTGCCTTTGTACCTCTTATACAGAACAGTGCAACACTCCTGCCTCGAACAGGCTGTATAAAATACGCTTATGACGTGATCTCAGTCTTACCTCAATGATGGTCTCCTCCTTAGGGGCCAGGTTCTTCTCCACGTCCTCCTTCAGTCTTCTCAGCATCATGGGCTTCAGAATGCCTTGCAGTTTCTGAACCTGAAACACACAGACAATGTTAACACTTCACTGGAACGGAAAATTAGGAACTGTGCTGAGCTGAAAAAGTGAGTTGTCCATTCACCTGTTCTTCAGTCTTAAGGTCTCCAAATTCAGTCATGAACGTCTGCTCAGATGGGAATCTCTCCGGCTCCAGGAAGTTGAGCAAGCTGAAGAGCTCCTCCACTGTGTTCTGGAGGGGAGTTCCTGTCAACAGAACTTTGTGCTCCTGGAGGAGTAAGCAGAGACAGGAAAGACACATTTAGAGTTGCTAAAATTGAAAACAGGATGTTTACAGGATTTTAACCCCTGAAGAGGAGTGGAGAGAGCTTCCTATCGTCATGGCACAGGTACTGGGCTAATTCGTCCAACTTAAACTGATATCAAGTGCTCTTAAATTTCTACAAGACCAAAAACTACTCAGTGTGCAAAGAAGCTGTAAACACACACCTCCTCCTAACTCCTTTGTTCTTCAGCTCATAGCCACCACTATGCTACAAATAAAAAAGATCACCACTCACCATGTCCATCATTTTGAGTCCTTCCAGTAGTTTGCAGTTTCGGTTTTTGAGGCGGTGGGCTTCATCTATCACCACACAGCGCCATGGGATGCTGCGAAGCTCTGGACAGTCAGCCAGAATCATCTCAAAGGTCGTTATCACCGCATGAAACCGGTATACTCCCTTTATTATCTTACCCTGGAGGGAGGAAGGCAGAGAGAGAGAGAGAGGGTGAATAAGAATAATCTAAAATGTGTTCTCAGTTCCTTTAGTATTGTACACTGTGGGTCTGGGAGGGAAACACTTTTAGGTCAAAACTAACTGTGGGTCACAGCAGCTCTGTGCATCTGTGAGGAAGAGCCAAGATAAACTCTGAAATGAAGGCTTGAGGTAAAGTTGGACTTGTGGCAGTCAACAATGGTACAGTTGGATTCACTGTGTTTTCTAACTCCAAAAAGCTTTGTGGTGATACAGTAACAGCACTGTTCACTTATTTTGTGTTTGTTTGCTGTATTCAACCCTCCACCTCCTCATGTTATCAGTATCTGTACACCACCTCAGCCACAGTAGAACAAGCCAGGTAGAAGCAAAGAATCCCATGTATCTGTTGTATATGCCCATGCAGTATGTAGTGAATCAGACAGGACAGGAGAAAAGAACACACCGTCCCTCCATCATAACCTTGAGGACCGCCTCAGCCTGGATTAGAAACAAGCAGCTAGCAAGGACACTGCTACTACAGCTTATTTTCTTCACAGGCTCACTGTGGCGAAGGTTACTCTCAGAGATGTTAGGAGCATTGTTCAGTAAGAGCTTACAGTGTGTGGCTTACAGCTACAGGACTATAAAGAGCTTATAGAGCTGAGGAGCAGAGTCCATCTCCAGCTGACTGAGGTGGTGTTTAGATCTGCTGACCGTCTCACGCAACAGCATCTCACCTCCGTCTACTGTACTATCTACATGATCCTCATCCTGGTCCACTTCTCATCCAGAGCTGCTGAGGATGTACTGACACTCTTAACCTTCTCAAGAGACAACACAACAATTTGGTTCCTCATCTATTTCCAGTTTACACTTTGGAAACTGGTGGTGACACTTGTTTTGTAGAAATATGTATCAAGAAAGCCTGGTTAAGTCCCGCTCAAGATGGCAAATCCATGAAACATTTTTAAAAAGCTACTGTTGTTGATCCAGCTAAATCAGAACAGACGGCCCAAACAGCTAAACTCTTATAGTTCTCTGCTAATGTCTGCTTCAAATAGTTTTTTGTTTTTTTTTAACAAATGGCTATGCTACATTTCATCATTTGAAAATGAACATTTGATGGTTTATTCAGTTACACAGCAGTTTAACTACTCTTGATCAGCACAGATGTTATTTTTGTGTCTGAGACTGGGCACTGGTTGACCTTAAAGAAAACCCGACAGTTTCCAAATCTTTTGTCTGAGTTAATGTTTCTCATTTATCTCCTGCTACATACCAGATATACGTGTGTGTTGTAAGAGTCCTGTAAAACTCATCATCATCAAACATGATTTGGGGTGACTAGCTAACCCTGCCCACCATCAGACCTGCATGTGGGAGCTTGCAGGATGATATAGCAGAGGGTGTGTGGGTGAAGGTGAACAGCTGTCTACAGCTCTGTCTCTTGCCACAGCTTTGCAGTAAGCTGTATTAGCGTATATATAAAGGTGTATTAGCCACGCCCACCTTTGAGTGGTCCAATCACATCGGATGATTTCATTTAAATCGCTCTTGTAACTAAATCCTGTCCATGTGTTTTACTCGCACACGTTTCTCTGACTTCATCACTAACTTTACTGAGACTGGTATTCTCTGCAGTCTGTTTAACATCATTAACTCCACATCAATGCACTGTTTGTCTTGCAGTGATGCAGGTTTGCACAGTTAAAAAGCTCAACATAATTATTGTTATCAGACTGTTTCTTCAGTTGTGCAGTGTAAACATGTTTTTTCAGTGATATTCTAACCCAACGTGCCACTGACGAACACAAACAGCTCCTTTCCCAGTCTCCTGTAACACTGTAGTTTAACATCGGCTTTCTTTAGATTTATGTGTGTGAAGTATATGTTTTTATTGTTTCACTAAATGCTAATTTTACTATTTTTTCTAATTTGCATATTGGTATCACTCATTACCTTTTTCCAGATACTACTATACAGTTTATTATTAGTCTTTGTTTACATGGTAAACAACATAAGCTGTTCTTAACCATATCATCCTAGAAAAGTAGTTTTTATATGAAGAGTTTAGCGGCCTTATCTCATTCTGTTTACCTGTGTGTCTCTATAGTACATCTCATAAGCCTGGATAGTCTTGCGGCTGGCCTGGCTGCCATGATAGACCACCGCGTTGAGCTCGGTCCAGGTCCTAAACTCTCGCTCCCAGTTGGGGATGGTAGAGAGTGGGGCGATGACCAGGAACGGCCCTTCAATGCCCTTCATGTAAATCTCATAGAGGAAGGTAATGGACTGGATGGTCTTCCCCAGGCCCATCTCATCAGCCAAGATACAGTTACGTCTGTGGAGGAACAAAAGACATGCACAGAGTGAAAGGCTGAAACACATGGGCTGCATGTAGGATCTCATTTCACATTGTTTCCATTTCAGTGTCACTAAACTGGTTAGAACCCCCAATGCCAATGACTGCTCCCTCTTCTGTGGCCCTGCTGTTAAATTCCATGACTTTCACATGACTGAGTCAGTGTGCTTCCACCATCTAAAACATTTTCCCTGTTGGTTTATTAATGCTGCTTTTCCAAATGGGAGAGTCTGTTTTCCACTCCAGTGATCTAATGTAAAAAAATGTAAGAGACAATTTGGAAAATACTTGGTGTTATTCTGCTGGAAAGGTCTGGAATACACCCTTAATATTTACATGATATTCCAGAAAATCTACGATGATGACATACTTTCAGACACAAAAACATGAAAGCACAACAGGCAAAAAAGAAAATGCACTTAGGACTCAACTGCATTCTTCTATTTGTGCTAGTGAGTAAAGACGTTAGCCTACAGACTCTGATGGTACCATCGGAGCATGTATTTCAAGCAATGGATGGTGCCGGTGGGAAAACCTAACAGCATTTTGCTACAGGGTCACTTAATGTTCATTTTAATGTCCACTGAAGACTATGAGGCTGGCAGCAGCAGATGGGGACTAATTTGAACAAAATAAAGTGACTGGTGACTTACGAGTTGTACCAGTTGAAGGTGAGCCAGTTGAGGCCTTCGAGCTGGTATTCCCTGAGTGCGTTTCCATTCCTGTATTCTCTGGAGCCCTCCAGCTTTTTCCAGTCGGCTGCAGGAGGCCGATCCTAGACAAAGAGAAAGATTTATTAGCCCTTATCAAATGCCTGGATTTAACCTGGGTTCATAGCAACATCTCGAGCTGAAACTGTCCATTACTCAATAAGCTGCTAGATGGTAATCAAAGTTAATCAGCAACTGTTTGATAGTTTAATTCAATTCAATTCATTTTTCAAATGTGATAATTTTGGGCAGTTTTCTCTAAGACACCCTGTTCATTAAGGTTTACAGTAAACAAGGAGGACTCAGAACTGAGAGCCAAAGTACTGCCCACTTTGTAAGCCACAAGCTCTTTCACAGGCCTTAGTTTTCTCATTCTTTCAGCAATATTTCTAAAAATCTTACTGGAACCATTCAGATTCATCCCCTGGAGAAGATAAATGTCTGCCATAAGTGGTCCAACCACCCCCTGAGCCACAGCGCTAGCGTAGCTAAAAATACCTCCAAACACTGCCACTGTATGATGGAGCATTTCTAACATGGTCCTTAAGGAGAAACAGTAGGCAGTAGTTAAATAGATGGACACAGAGCAAGAAAGGAGTGATGGAGGGAAAGACCACAGCCAGTCAGCTGCTTCTGTTCAGCATTAAACACACTGTTAGTGGTTTGGACCGGCCACAAGAGCAGGGCGTGCATGTGAATGTGTAAGACCACAAGAACGTGGCCCTGTGGAGAGCATTAAGGG